>NW_004949095.1:11008196-11051771 GCF_000317375.1 Microtus ochrogaster
AAGGAAGGAAGGAAGGAAGAAATGAAGGAAGGAAAGAAGGAAGGAAGGAAGAAGGAAGGAAGGAAGGAAAGAAGGAGGAAGGAAGGAAGGAAGGAAGGAAGGAAGGAAGGAAGGAAGGAAGGAAGGAAGGAAGGGTAGACTGAGGACATGACTTTGTCAACAAAGTGTTTGCTACATAACCACGAGGACCTAAGTTCAGCCCACAGCACTGCTGAATGTGGCAGTGCACGTTTGTACTCCACATTGGTAAGCTCCATATTCAATAAGAGACTCTGTCTCAAAATACAAGATGGATAACAAATAAGGGAGATGACCAGTGTCAAACGTCTGGCCTGTGCAGGTGCACAAACAAGCATGCACACTCTGACACGTGTATATACAGAAAGAGAGAGAGAGAGAGCGAGAGAGAGAGAGAGAGAGAGAGAGAGAGAGAGAGAGAGAGAGAGAGAAGAAAGGAAGAGAAATACAGGGGAAAGGAAGACAGGGAGGGAAAGAGGAAGGAAGGGAGAGAGAAAAAACCTTTACAGTTGTGGAACATTAACATAAAACAAGAACTTCCAATCTTTTGAAATAAAATGAGCTTTTCAATATTTTAAAGGAGAAACAATACATTATTGCTGGAAGCAAAGACCTATATTTGGTTATAGTCAAGCCATTTTAGTTCACAAATTAAGATATTCACCTCTGTAGGGCAAGTTCAGGGCCCAGGAAATAACCCTTATCTTCCCCTGTGAGTCAGGTATGCCTGCTGACCTGCAGGCTCCAGAAGTAATTAGCATTTCCCCTGATAATAAACATTTACAGACCCTCAGCATTTCCTTATCTCTTCCTATCAGCTCGGGATGTCTCCAGACCTGCCATTCCAGCATTCTACCCTCACCCCTTCCACTTTTACTAAATAATGCTCCAGAGAAAAAATAAAATTTGCAGCTTGATCAGAATACAGACTTGCTATCCTTGTCTTGTGTCTCTTGTCCCTCCCTTTCCTCTCCTTCAGTGTCCGGCTCCTGATTCGTGTCCTGCTGGTCAGGACATATTATTTTGATTTAATATTGAGAAAAGATTAATAAAAATGGACAAATTAATCTCCAGGGGAGATATTAAGTGGTTTCTAATAATGACTAATTTATGAGTCTAGAGAGCTTTTGTTGTAGAGATAGAATTCAGTCAAAAGCTAGGGTAGAAAGTCAAGAGAAGTGGGAGCTACTTTCCTTCAAATCCAGAATAGAAAATTTTACTCTGAATAAGAAATGATGTAATATTTTTTTAACTAGATTTAGACAATCCACAATCTGTGTGACTTAGTTTTAAATAATTCAGTAGTACAGGCAGAGGGTACTTATTGTGTCTACATCCTGATTTACATTTTAAAGCTGGTAATACCCATCACTGAATATCTACCATCACTACTGAGAGTCAAGCATGTCCAACAGAAGTCACCAAAGGTCAGGGAACCCTGATGGCTCTTCAAGCTAATGAGGGAGAGGGACTTGATCGGGGGAGGGGGAGGGAAATGGGAGGCGGTGGCGGGGAGGAGGCAGAAATCCTCAATAAATAAATAAATTTAAAAAATAAAAAATAAAAAAAAGGCAGTGATGAAAAACATTGATTCTCCAGCTCATGAACAGAAAGCTGACTGCAGTTCATCCGGGTTGGACTTGCTTAGGAAGCTCTGTTCTAGGCTGTGAGAGTTCAGATCTCTGTATGCACATGGGTTATGGAGCCCAGATTGAAGGGATGTATTCTTCTTATGGTGGGAGTTCCCCAAGAAGAAATATGCAGTGCCTCTTTAAAGGAAAGAAAGAAAAGAAAGAAAGAAAGAAAGAAAGAAAGAAAGAAAGAAAGAAAGAAAGAAAACCTAACCAAATTTCCTCTACTTCCCAGTAGGCAATCAAAGTCATTCAAACACATCAAAGGCTCAAGAAAATGATTCTAATGGAAGAAAATACTTGCTGAGTGATAGTTTTGTCTCAAACTCGGCCTCTTAAATCTCTTCTCTCATTTTTTATTTTATTTAATGACTGGCACAATCGCCCATTCAGTAAGAAAGTTTCAGCTTCAGACATCAGCTTACCTGTAGCAACTACTTAATTGCTAAATATTACCAAATCTCAGTCCTAAATTTTCAACTACCCAGACTTCAGTGATGCAAAGAAACTTATATTTTCTGACTCTTCTTCCTACCATCCCAGTCTAGTGCTAGCCATTATATCATTCTAAAATGAGAATCTTAGAGTAATCAAGTATGGCTAGATGATGATAAAGAGATCTTCACCAAATTTGAAACAATAAACAGAATAAATAACAAATTTGCAGAATATTTGTGTCAAGCAAAACTCATCAATGGTTGGAACCATTAGTTCAGAGGTTCTCAGCCTTGGTACTACTGACATTTCTTACTCTTGAGATTTTATTGTCTTTCTTCTCTAGAAGTAGACATTTTCCCATATTGGATAAGAAAATCCAGTCATCAACCTTTCCAAATCAATCATACTTGTGCTTAGCTTGATTATTAGAATCCATTGAGACTTAGACTACTGATAGTCCAGAACCACAAGTTCTTAATTCAAAATAATATGTTGCCACATGGTCACTAAGAATATGATTCTTTTCATCATTGAGGAAGTAAAAGTGCATTGAGTACTACTATGGACCAGGTGTTGGAGGTTCAGGATACAGACCTGAAAAGAAAGAGTTTCATCCTGGCTGTTCATAGTCTAATAGAATCACACTTTGGAGAATGTTTCCAGAATAGCCCTTCACTAAGGTGGAACCATCTCAGTTCATTGTGCCAGGGCAAGGGAATTTACAGGTGAATGGAAGGGGAAAGAAGATGCTTTAAGTAAATGTTGCATCACTGGGGCCTGTGCAAAACCCTCCACCAGTCGTCCTATGGCTACAGTGCTTGCAGCTCTTCCACAAATACCCTGTGCTCTAGCTGCTTGGATCTTGTACCAAGAAATGTGGGTGGGGGGGATGGCCACCACATGACACAGAGAGTTTTTAGAGGTCAGAGAGCAACTTTTAGGCATCCCTTCTTGACTTTTCTACCTTGAAGAAGGGCCTCTTGCTTTTGCCAGACTAGTGGTCTGCCTGACTGGTTTTCCCTGAGAGACCTTCCTCCTTGCTCACCAAAGCTGACTTAAGGGCCCCTTCTTGGTCTTCCTATGATATTTTGTGTTTTTTCCACCCATAGCATTTGTCCCTTGGAATTTTGGATGTGTTTGATATCACCAGTCTACCATTAACATGCGAACTCATGGATGATACGAAGCCAGGCTAGCTTGCAGCTGCTTTGGTGCTATGGTGTAAGGGAAGAAGGAAGAAGTAAAGGACCAGAAGTCCTGCCTGCTCCCCCGACCTCCCACCATCCACACCAAACCTCTGGGGATCTGGCAAGGCCAGCACAGCTGCTCAGCAGAGTGGAAAAGTTAAAGGACTGATTTGAAGACAAAGGGAGTAAGAAATAAGGATTGCTGAGCCCCTCCTACTGGGCCCAACCCCTTACCCAAGAGTTAACATTTTATTACATATTTCTAACCTCGGCTATCTGAAAGTCCGAGCTCCTGAGGAAGCAGGATTAGATGGCTTGAGGTCACAGATATGAAAGCCATGCCCAAGAAAATAAGAAAATTCAGTCATTTAAGGCTTGAATATTTTTAATAAAAGGTTCCTGTAAAGTGACCATATATAAAATTATACATTTTTTATGGGTTCCCTGAGTGTGTGGATAAGTGAGTCTGATTCTAATACCTTCTCTTGATCTCTTTTTTTTTCCTGCTGATTTGTCTTGCCCAACTTCAATGTGACAATTTTTGTTTTATCTTATATTTTATCTTGTTATATTTTCTTAAATGAATAAATGAATAAAAACTTAAGCACTAGAGCAAAGGTTAAGGTTGACAACTGAACTGTCACACCCTCTGGGAAAGGAAGAATCAATTTTCTCCAAACAAAAGTTACCAGAGGACTCTGAAGGAAAATGTAAAGACACAGCTGTTAGAGCCAGTAGTACAGTCTTCAGGAGGTCCAGAGGACAGACAGACCAGACATCAGCGTCAAGGGGAGCCGAGACTAAGACAATGCTGTTGTTTCAAAGTAGCAAAAGCACAAAGATGGTGCTGCTGTGTTCAGTTCTGGCTTCTGAAAATCCCATTGGCTCCCTCCACCACACCGCACCAACACGGATTTTAAAGGCATTGTGGAGTCAAAACACCGAAGAAATAAGAGGCTATAATATAAAATGAGGTAAGTCTAAGAAGCTCTAGAGGACAGAAAGAGGCATGCTTTCAATACTTACACATTTCTACGTGGAAAAAATTAACAGACAGATGACATATTTGGAGGAAATACCTGTCACACACAACTGATGTTATATGCTATATTAACACACACAAAAATCATGGACCATTGAAGAAACCACAACAGCCTAATTTTTAAAGGATAAAATTATATCGGATAATTCACTGGCAAAAACAAAAATAAAAATACCAACATCCCAAGTATTTTTAAATGTAAATTGTAATGAGGAAACAGTATGAAGTGATACATTTTAAATAACAGTTTGACCAACGCATCAGACGGTGTAGTAACAGTAAGTGTTTAGATCCTTTAATTCTTTCTTTCCTAAAGGAAGAGTAGCAGAACTATTGACACATAAACATAGTCACTGTAAACTTTTTTGAAAGAATAAAAATTCGAGAGCAACCCAAGTACCTTTAGGGAAATGACGGACTGTGTGCACTGAGACGAAGAAAGCTCTGCTTGTGTGGAGAGGAGATATTTTTATTGTTTTTATTTTTTATTGGGCCACTTAATCTTAGCACCAGAATAAAGACAGCTGTGGATCTCATTGGAGAAACAGACAAACAGAAAAATAAGTCTAGGAAATAATTATGGTAGGTACTATAAAGGAAACAGAGAACGGGTGGGCGTGATCCTTGATTCATCTCTTTCCAGTGCACCCAACACCCCATCATCAGACCTGAAAGCTCTGCTGTCAAAATATGTAGCAACATTTTCCACTTCCCCTCCATTCCCCTTCGCTGACTCTTTCCTGCAGCTTCCCTCAGTCCTTTCGATAAAGCTGGAACTCTTGATCCCAGCTTCCAAAAGCACTGCCCGGTTGTTACCCTGCTTACTTCTCCAGCATCCATTTCTTGCCATCCCCAGGAGTCCAGCCACATGGTTCTTCGTTCTATCCATCCTACATATGAAGTACACTCCTGTTTTAGATCCATCACCTAGCGGCTTTCAGTAAGAAAAGAGGAGAAAGACACATCCAGCGGGGAATCTGGAAATCAGCCCAGATGTTTGATATCACAACGACAGGTAGATTAAGCCTGTCATTAGGAATGCTCCCGAAAGCATACTGCCATGTGCTGTACAATCCTCTGCCTTCATGGATTGTTTGATCCAAAATGCCCAAAGCTGGCCCCACAGAAGACTATTTCTGCTCTATATGATGCTCTCTACCCAAAAATTATCATTTTATTTTATGTATGCTATCTTATATTTTTGTTATTATGATAGTGCTAGGGATGAAACCCAGTGACTCCCACAGGCATTATACTCCTAAACTACATCTTCATCTCTGCATTGTTCTTTTTCATTGATACTCTATTTGCTATAATCACTAGCATATATTGAATATATAAAGTAAGGGGTTTCGTGAAGGCATTTCCGTACAGTCATATAACGTATTTTGACTGTTAACACACATAGGCTTATTACTTTCTTCCCCAGAGACTCCTCTCTCTAGTGTCATTATCTAGTCTTTTATTTATTTTAGTAACTTATTTATTTTAATTCTCAAAATGGAATTTATCGTTGTCTGGTAATTTCTAAGTTTGTGTGCTTATTTTCTTGTTTAGTCTCTCTCTCTCCCTCTCTCTCTCTCTCTCTCTCTCTCTCTCTCTCTCTCTCTCTCTCTCTCCACATTTAGGATTAAGTTTAATAAGAATGAACCAGAATTTGTGGGTGTACTTAGTAATAATAGGGTTTGTCTAGCAACTGCACAGTCCTGGGTTTGCTCTCCAGGACCCAAAATAAAAATTAATAAAAGAATAATCAACATCACTTTTTTGTTCACCATTCTACCCTGCAAACAAACATGCTTGATTCCTAGCATGTACTTAACACGTGGTTGTTAAATAATTGAATATTGGTAATTATAATGAGGCTATATGGCAAACTGATACACAGGTAACAGTCTTTAAATCTGAAAAGCCTATTCTTGAGTTCTAACTCTGCTACTCTGTGACCTATGACAAGTTACTTAATTTCTGCAAATGTCTAGCGGCTTTCTCACAAGCTGCAGTCAGTAATGTCTGGCTAAGGTGGCTGTTATGAGGACGACCTAACCTAAATATAGGCATTTTATATAACTCTCATTCAAAGAGAGGCAATTCTTATCATGTGCAAAATCCTTGCTTTGAGAGCAACAAAAGTCTTATAGTAAATGTTCTATCACTTTTCAGTTAAAGGTCATATTTACCAATCCAGTGAACCACAAATAAACTTGACTGTAAGGCAGAGAGGGCATTCCTAAGCAAATGCGAATCTAGCATGTGCTCACCTCAACTCCTGCTACATTCCCTGCTAGAGCAGAAGCAATCTTCACATTCACTGGACAGGTGGGAAAAGCTGGCTGGCCAGCCTAGTCAGCAACAACAGGACCCCCAAAACACAGGTCTAAAGGAACTCTGAGCAGACTCCATCCTTGTTGGCTTCTTCTCGTCATCATCCTTCCCAGACCCCTGCAAAAGCCTTCCGAATTTCTTAGAAACCAGAATGCAGCCACCTAAATGATGCAAAGAGGATGCTGAGGTTGAGATAATTCTTCCATCAGAGCTCACACTTCAGAGTTCTGTTTAACACCTCCGTGTCTCTTTCTCACCAGCTAGTTAAAGGGTGTTGTCTCTTCTCAATGAATCTAAAGTCTCTTCAGTCTACACTTTAATATTTTTGGTGAAGGTCTAGGAATTTAAGGCCAGAAAATGTCTGTTTGTAGCTCCATGAAATTTTCATGAACCTTCTCTTTCAATGATTGACAACTTCTAGAACTTTCCCTTCCAAAAAAATGTATACATATTTTTTGCTACAGATTAGAAGTAGAGTAAGAACAGTGTTGGGTTGGAACAGGATGGTGTGTGAAATCAAGAAGAAATGAACACAAAAGGCCCATCCATGCTCATAGGAGCCTTGGCAACGCCAACAAATGACTGTTGTCTCATTTGCAATGGTTCCTGTCTTGCCTGCCTTATATATATTCAAACACTTTAAAAGGTGATAGCATCGAGGGTGTCTCTTACCAAAACTTCACATGGGCTTTGAAGTGGTTCACCCACAGAAAGTGGGGCTATAACAGAAGAATGAAGAGGTTCTGGTCCCTCTATGACGAGCTATACTCTATGAGGGGGATTCCCTTGGCAGCTCTCATCTCCTGATGTGATCCTAGGCTTAATGAAGAAGGCAGCTACCATCGAAGATAGTACTAAGGAAGAGTTATAAAATAATTTTTAAAGACTATGGTTAATATAAAATTGTGTTCTTTTACTTTCATACCTCAGAAAATGATATTTTCCTATCTCCTGCTCATCCAGGTAATTTTTACAGCTGATGAGGTATTTCTATATGGATCTTATGAAAAAATCAAAGAGAAAGAAATCTAAATTTTCTCTGTGTATGTGTGTATAAATACATGGTGTGTATGTGACATGTGTAGGCACATAGTACATGTGTGGAGGTCAGAAGAGAACTTTGTGGAGCCATTTTTCTCTTTCCACCTTTGCACAATTTCTGGGGATTAACCTCAGATCACTAGCTTTATAAGGAAAGTACCTTTGCCTGCAGAGCGTTCTCACTTGCCCAGAAAGTTATCTACTCATGAAGGAAGTTATTAAGGACTACGGCGGTGCCACTGGTTTCCCACCAGTAGTATTTCCAAGTCATGAAGTGATTTCCTCTTGTTGGGCATCAACAGCATTTCTATAGAGGGCTAAGAAAGTGGTGGAATGCACAGACCTGCACAGGGTGAAGCAGGAGTTCCAGCACTGAGGAAGGGCAGTGGACATGGACACCCACCTCTAACCTAGAAGCTACCTGTAACTGATACCTACCGACAAAGGAAAAAATCAACTTTCTCCAATGAAGTATTACATAAAACACACATCAGGGCAGGCCCCATGCCCAGGAGCAGTTGGACAACATCAAACAAACTCAATGGTATTTGTGTGGGCTTTTTATTCCTTTTTCTTTGTGTGAGCATTTTGGTCTTATTGGTTGTTTACTCGTTTATTTTGATGTCTGCTTTTGTGAGGGTGTGTGTGTGTGTGTGTGTGTGTGTGTGAGAGAGAGAGAGAGAGAGAGAGAGAGAGAGAGAGAGAGAGAGAGAGAGAGAGACGGTTTTATATTTGTTTATTTGTTTTAGAGAGGGGTAACATAAAGTTGGGTGGGTAAGGAGGTAGGAAGGATCTGGGAAGAATTCAGAAAGAAAAACACAGTCAAAATATATTGTATAAAAAAGTCTTTTTAAATAAAAAATAGTCTTGGCTGAAGCACACACACACGAAGAATAGGAATCTCACAGTGTTCATGGGATTTACTTAAATCATACACATAGTTAGTCAAGTAGCAGAGTCTGGACACAACCCAGGCCTTCTTATCCTGAGCTCAATCTCTTCCTTTCTTACCTTGAGACAAACGAGTTGCTACTGACAGCAGAGTGGCTGTTTTGGAAGTTCAGATGGAAGCAGGGAGTACATAACTCTTAGGAAGAAGCTAGAGAAAAACTAAGAACAACTCTAAGGCCCTGTGATCTCTATCTATATAGTTATTCTAACTCTGTTTTCTATTGCTACAATACAGTGTCACAGGTTGAGTAGCTTCTAAGGAGAAGAATGTAGTTGTAAAGGCTGGGAAGGCCGTGGGCATAAGTTGGGCGTAACTATGAGCAGGACATAGTGGTGGCATCTGATGACAGTCTCTGTGCTTTTCTGTAACCTGGCAGAAAGTGAAAGGACAAGAGCACACATTTAAAAAAGGGAAATGAAAACATAGTGGACCTATTATCAGTCTAGTGCTGCAAAAAATAAAATAAATCCATTCATGAGGGCTCTGCTTTCATAGCCTAGAAACCTCTTAGTAGTTAGGTCCTACATCCCCAAGCCACCACTTCAAGGATCAACATACGAGTCTATAGTACACTAGGATAAAACCTAACAACTTTCTATCTTAACGTTCTGCAAGTGCAATTTCTCTGCTTGTGGTGCTCTGCCCTAGATATCTGTGTGCCTTGTTTTCCCTATTTCCAATAACCATTTTTCTATCACTCTGCCACCTTACCCAATTTTCTTCATAACACTACCACCACATGACATTAGATATTTGTGTGCTTTCTCCTTGAAAACAGGAACTCATGTAACCCAAACTAACCTCACCCTGCAATCCTCCTACCTTGGTCTCCTAAGTATATGAATAACAGGTATGTAGCTATACATTTTTTTTCTTGCCTGTTTTCCACTTTGTCATTAAAATAAACCCCATAAAGAGCTCGATTATTGCATCCTCTAGGAAATTTTCTCCTATATGGTTGACATTCAAAAAACAAAAAAGGACTCTTGCTAACTTCCAGGCAAGATGCACCCGCTTGTGCTATATTGGCACTTTCATTACAGATATAACAAACAACTCTTCAACTGGATTTGAGACTTGCTTCATAGGAGGGAAGCCATTCTAGTAATATAAATCTGGTTAAAAAAACAAACAAAAATCCTTACTGGGGGAATCATAGACCCTAGCAGGGGAAGTTGGATATTATGGTTTAAACTAAATTTTTATAGCAGCAAACTGTCTTATAAATATTTATAACATACCCACAGACAAATGTGGCTCCTTAATCAGAGAAGCTTCTTTTCTCAGTGAATGGTAGTGAGTGAAGAGGTTCATTGTATACGAAGTGCTGGGAACAAGTGATGAGTGAGTGCTCAATTCTAAACAGGACATTTATACCATACTCACAAGACTCAGAGAATATTATGAAAGAGGGCTAGAAAGAGTGTCAGGGCCAGAAGATTGAGAGAGGGGCTGCAGAATGCTATCATCCGGGTAAGACATGGCAATTGTACCATAGACTCACGATACCTGCATATGTTTGCGTTGGAGCTGCACAAGACTAGGCCCATCAACAAAGTCAAACACAGATAGAGGAGTGTTCCATACGTCCCTGTCCTTCCCTGATGAACTGTTTGCTACTGATAGATGCATGGAGAGAGGTAGTAATTGCCTTCAGTTGTATTTCCACTGATGACCCCACCAAACTCAAATAGATCAACTCTACTTGTTCACATAGCTGGCCTGGGCTAAACTAAATGAATCACAAAACAAAGCTGAGCGTCTTAGAATGGGACCGGGAAGGGATAAGGGAGGTTGAAAGGAATTAATGAAGAGTATAGGGAGAAAGTAAACAGCTTACATTATATACATGCATGAAACTGTCAAAGGATAAAATCAGTCAATAAAAACAAGCAAAAACACTTGTAGAATAAATGAATGTCAGATACTTACTTTAAATACCAGAATTTTGAGTGTCTACTTGAGGAGGTATTTGTGAGTTTGGAAACGGTGACATCTAATACTCAATTCTACATGTAGCTTATGCTATGTGTATCATACATAACTCTATCTTCCTGTATTACTGTAAACCTTCTGTAAGCTTTGTCTACACACATTGTTGTAGGGATGCCTTGAAAGCAATAAAGTACTCGACTGTGAGAGTGGCAAGTGACCCGGGAGAGCACCCATAACTAGAACTTATGGGAGCCAGGAAACCTGCTACAATGGGCATTGCCCATTTATAGAGAATGGGATCTCCCTTGACAGTCTTAGAAAATGTGAAGATTAGAGTTCCTATAGAGCATTAGTGTGAGGTTCGTGTCTGTCCTTCTATAGAATTAGAAAAAGGGTGACCCCACAGCTCTGAGGAAACCTCTGAGTGGAACAGGATGGAAGTTGCATTGCCTTATTCTGAAGATGCATTTTCAGGAGTATGGAGAACTATGTCACAGTTTGGCGGATCTGGGGACAGAGGTGAGCAGGTCACCATTGAGATGACACTCTGCTACCTTCTAAGTGAACGGCAAGGAACAAGACGCCTGCTTAACCACCTATGTGGCCAAGTCTGATGGGTTTCCAGGTGAATCCTAAAAGTCCCTGGCACTATCAAAGGCTTCATCACCTCTCAGCTGGGCTCACTGCTGAGTACAAACACGGTAAGTGATGTGTTCTGCCTCCCGTTTTCTAGATCACTCGTGACCTATCACATTAGGTAAAGGAGCCCATAAAGTAGAACTTCTATCTATATAATTAATATATATAATTTAACACATGGCCTCTGCACTTCTTTCAATAAAGGCCAGGGCATGTCTAACGCTTAACCCATAAAGGCAAACATCTAGTTTGGTTTAAGGGGCCAGGCGTCCCCCTTCATTTCCCTCTTCTGAAAGAGGCTCAGAATAGACACCTTTCTGATGATGGCCACAGGAGACCTCTTTCCTGTTAAGCTGCGGTCAGAAAAAAAACCTACTTCAGAGAACACAAAGCCACCAGTCTGAGGGGCTAAGCAAAGAAGGGGTGTTGTGTGTTGTTAGATGTTAGAAAAGAAAACCTCAAACTGTTGAACTCAAAGCAACTTTTCTGTGTACGTCTGTGTTGAACTTTGTGTTTAATCATCTTTCGCTAAGAAGCAATGGGGGAGATCCCATTTTCAATGAATACATTCAAACGCATTTTGGTTTTAACATTCCTTGTGTTTTAAATTAAAGAAAAACAATTTAAGGTTTCTAAAGGCATTGGTAGCATCTTCTCACTGGAATTAATACTATACTTGATCTTTACCAAAAGGCCAAGTGCCAGAATACTTCAAGTGTAGTGAGCTATTACTTTACCCCAAAGGCACCTTTAAGAGATAAATATGAGGGTAATTTGACTGGGAGGTTATAACATCCACCAATCTCAAGATGCCTCTGCCCTATTCTTACCTCTTCTTTGCTCTAGTACGATTGTCTAGAAATGCCCTTTGACAAAGAACATAAAAATATCCAGAAAAGGGGCTGGAGAGATGGTTCAGCAGTTAAGAGCACTGACTGCTCTTCCAGAAGACCTGGGTTCAGTTCCCAGCACCCACATGGCAGCTCACAACTGAAGATCCAGTTCCAGGGGATCTGACACCTTCACACCAGTGCACATAAAATAAATAAACAATAAGAAATATTTTTTAAAAATATCCAGAAAACATCCCATGACCCTTGGAATAGGCATCTTTGATGATTGAGGTAAAAATATAAGGGAAAAGATGAAGGGGATTTCATCATAATAGCTGGAAAAATAAATCTACAACTAAAGACCAAATACCTCCCAGACATTCTCCATAAAGGAACCAACCCACCCAAAACGTCAGACAGAAGAGTCTGAAGATGAGATGCTGATACTTTCCAACCTGAAGCTTTAGTTTTGTCCCTCACATTTCAGGAAACATTTGTTGACTCTTTTGAATGGCAGTTTGGCCTCTGTTGACTAGGCACTTTCCCTTCTTCCTCCCCTATTCAATTCCTGGAAATGTCGGCTACCTAGTAATAGCTTTCTTGTATCTAGTGTTAGGGATTGGGGTATGTTTCAGTTTTCTTTTTAACTTTCTCTCCCATCTGTGGCTTCCAATCCCCTTTGGATGGTCTGCACAAAGTTCTATTAAACATACACGTTATAAAGAGGCTGCACTTGTATTACACACACATCAACTCTTCTGCACATCAGAGGGCATGTGATCTACCTGACTGCAAAGTGAGCTAAGAAGAAGAACAAAGCTCAGCTCCAGGCGTTTTACTACAAAGCATGTATCCTTTCCACTTTGCCATGGCTTTGCCCCCAGAGAAAATGAGTTGCCATCAAATATGTGGAAATATGTGGGTCAGCTTGACATTGACCATAAGTTGGTAATCAAACCTCAGAGTAATGTGAGGTCCAGAGGAAAGTAACTAGAGAGAGGGGGAAGAAACAAACAAACTGACAACGAGAAGAGAACTTGTCACACAGCTGCACTCACCTTTACAACTTCTTCTCAGAATGCTCCAAATCATTGTGGATGAAGAAACCATGGAGAACAGAAACAACAAGCGCATCTTACTGGTTTCCAAACACTGTATTTTTTATGATCTACAATAGAATTTTTATTTGTCTTTCCTTCACTAAGATGCACAAAATATATAAATACTAGTTATATTCAAGGAAAACAGCATCAGCAGCTGATAATAAAAGATTTTTGAAGACTGTTAGAGTTTATTGCCAAGAAACATTTAGATATCTACCATCAAATGTAACACACATGCTTTTGATATGTACTTTGTAATGTACACATTCTATTTATATGAGTCTGTCTGCTCTCTCGTACATACAAACACACACAGACACCATTGCACTGGAGGTACACATCCCTCTTATTTCTCTGTTACCATCAAAGGTTGGCTCAGAAAAACACCAGTTAAAAGTAAACATGCTGCCAATGGGACATTGGCCTCTTTCAGTCTGTAGCTTATCATTCAAACCCGGCCCCCTTTCCCATCCCTTGTATTTTCAGATCACAACTATGTGTCTAGAAGATGGCCTTTTCTGAGGTAGTAAGCAGACCCACCCCCGAAAGGTGAGTTAAAAAGTGTCCTCTTCAATGGCTAAAATTCTCTTGGCCATTTAGCATCAGACAGTTCCTTCTCCATGCCTCTGTATCAGCACGTGGCAGCCCAAAGTTCTATGCTCCTTGGCCACAGTTCTCCTTCCACCTGGCTCATGATGGGAGTGGTAGGGACCACTCCATGGACCTCTGGGAAATGAAGGTAGCTGACCTGTTGAACCTTGTGATCACGACGTCTTTGTGGCTCAGTTTCAATTAATCTCAATTGGTCTTAAGAAGACTTTCATTCAAGACAATATTCCTAGAGCCCATGACAAGGAATAACAGATAATTCTAAAGTGCTTTTTCTTTTAAAGCTTATATAAGCCAAAAAAGGTTTTAGATTCCTCAAAATTAATAAGAGAGAGTTGAGATATGTTGACATATAAATGGTCAGCCCTGGTAAGATTGAATACTGCCCCCAGATAGCTGCTGTGGGCCCACATCTGGCCAGTAGTGCAGTAGTTCAACTTCTTCTCCTCCATTAGCACCAGATCCCCAGGATACTTAGAGTTCCTCATGTAGACCTTGTGGTTTAGGGGCTGGTTGTTGCAAGACTGACCCCGGAAGTATACTTTGGAATATACAAAGTACAACCCAGAGTCATTGATCACAAGGCCACCGTTCTTATACTTCACTCCGGAGATCAGAGCTATTCCGTATGTGTCTTCCCACTCCAGAAGGACGGACCTTGAGCTGGGGTTGCCTGTAATAAACCAGAGAGGAACTTTCAGCCAGAGTCTCACAGATTTGACAAGCTAAACTTCCAAGGCAAAACTGCGGGCCCCTCCTTAACAAAAGGTCAGAATGTCCAGAATGGCACCTGACATTTTCCCAAAGACTTTCAGTTCTTCCAGACACAAACCTGTTAAGTGGGCCACACACCTCGGCTCTTGTTTTTCAGAGGGTCGGCTCTGGTGTTCTGCAAGACAGAGAGATAAAAGGCATATGAAAATTATTGTGATAGATGCCAATTACCATCTTGACTGAAACTATAAATCCCACCATTTAAATATAAGATGTTCAGAGCACAGGAAGAAATACTCATTATTAAGAAAATCTAAACTGTGGGACTTATGGGAGTCTGTAATTCAAAAATAGTTTAAAAAGACAAGATAGGGAAAGACATATGTATACATAAATTATATTATGATAAAACATAGTGAATACAAACTTTGCTGCACAAAGCAGCCATTTCAGTTACTTCATTTAGGACTTGCCTTGACCTGTTTAGATTAAGATTATTGCCCTAATTATAACTGGCAAAAGATACTAGAAGCTGATTGACTATAACGGTGAATGCAAGCGACACCTCAGGCTGACTGTGAATCCAGGGTTCTGTACACCCCGATCTGCTGACTGATGGAGTCTAGAAAAGAGGACTCATTCATCTCTTGGCCGCTATTCTACAGTCTATTCCCAAATTGATTATATTAAGACCTCCTTACGGACCAAGAGGCTGTCCACAATTTTATTCCATCTTGTCTCTGTAGCCTGATGTTCTCTGTACATGGCATCAGCCTTACTCTCCCTACTCCATCCTGTCAGATACTCGCACACAGCATGAATCCTATGACCTGATTATGCCCCCTTCTTCCCTTCCTCTGGGCTTTTGCTCATTCTGTCTGGAACACCCTTCAGATGAGATCTCTGTGCTAAATTCCCATAAGCTCTCTAATGACCACCTTACACTGCTCTTCCTCTGGGAAACCCTTCCACACCGTTTGTCAAATATGACCCCTCAACCTTTGAAGCCTAAGATCCCTTTGTCTGCCTCTCTTGTAGTGTGGCTCCTCCTTACAGGGGCAACTATCAAAATGTCTTTATTTCCTTCTTGTCCAGGAAAATAGCAGCTTTCTGGAATAAACCATTTACAGTCTAAACTAGCATTAACACTGCTGGACTTTGGGATCCTGGCTACCAAGTCTTTCTCTAACATTATTTTACTATATAGTAAAGTCACAAGAGCCTTTAGCCTTGTCTAGCATAGCATCAGTAAATAAAATCAGAGCCACGAAAACTGACATATCTTTTCAAATAAACACTGTTTCTCTAAGTTCAAATATTTCAGCTAAGGTAGAAATCTAGTACTAGGCTTCATAAGTTCAGCTAATGAATACATTCAAAAAATATTTATAGGAAGGTACTTGTCCACCTCAGATTTGGGACTAGACTATAAAATATACAATAGTATGAAAATATTCCAGTCTACTGAAAATATTATCTAAACAATCATGACCTCTCTGGCACCTAGAAGAACAGATCTTGAAGGAAGTGTGAGTGAATAGAATAGGCAAGGCTGGACCTCATACATACCACAAACCCCCGAGCAGATGACCTGGCATTCTGCCATGCACTAACAGGAAATGGAGCAGAGAACCACACGTTGTTTATCTTTATATTTCTCACAGAGACAAGTATAATGTTACTGTCATAAAATACACTCCTATAATTATCTGCTGGATAGGCCCTAGAAATGTCCAGAAATACAAAAAAGACTCTTTCCTGCCCCAGGCTCTTTGCATGTGCAATGTGGAATGTTCTCTCTGCTCCATGACCCATACATGCAACTTCATGCATCAGCATAGGCAACCTTATAAAGGGCTTGTCCAGACCACTCTGCTTTGGATCACCCTTAATTCTGCTGGAAACTGTATTGTTGGCTCGTTTTTGTTCATCTTCTCCACTGTGCTATAAGATCCGTGAGAACAGACATCCATCTTTCTCTCATTCTCAAACACCAATTAAGACTCAGGCTCGGTCATAGGCGGTTTTCTAAAATCCTTGTATATAAATAAAATTTCAATTTCCTAAATGTGGGGAAGGTAGCAGCATAAAAATAAATAGTGCTGGCTAGATGACTGAGACACTGGCTCCCGAGCCTGAGGACTGAGTTTGAGCCCTGGAACCCACAGGTGGAAAGAGAGAACCAACCCTATCCATTGTTCTCTGACCTCCACATACAAGCTGTGGCACATACATATGCACACTGTATGCAAACACACAATAAAATAAATAAATGTCTAAAAAGCATTTTAAATGGAAGAAAAATCTATAATAGCTATAGTATCTCCTAAGGCAAAAACACTAACTAATTGTCTTGTGATTCTTAGAAGTTAAAAACATGCATATGTACTTCATAGTGAGCATTGAACTAAAAACTGCCTTTGATAACTTGTCTGTTTACCTAACAATACAAAGTGCACAATATTCGTGGCATTAAAAGTCCTACTAACTGGTCCTACTAGATGCTTTGGTGCCATTCAGGATGGTCTCCTATTAATGTGCTACGATGTATTCAACACATCTCCCCACTCTGAGAGCTAGGTTTCTTTCAAATTGTTGTTTTATAAGAAACTGATAAATAGGGCTGGAGAAATGACTCAGAGGTTAAGAGCACTAACTGCTCCTCCAGAGGTCCCGAGTTCCATTCCCAGCAACCACATGGTAGCTCACAACTGTCTTCAACTCCAGTTCCAGGGGATCTGGCACCCTTATACAGACATGCTTGCAAAACACCATAGAACAAAATTAATAAATCTTATAAAAAAGAAAAAGCCAAGTGGTAGTGGTGCATACCTTCAAGATGAGAAAGAAAGAAAGAAAGAAAGAAAGAAAGAAAGAAAGAAAGAAAGAAAGAAAGAAAGAAAGGAAGAAAGAAAGGAAGAAAGGAAGAAAGAAAGGGAGAGGGAGGGAGGGAGGAAAGAAGGAAGAGATGAACACTTTACTAAAGAGATAAATTTTTATCTATACCTCCAACTATTTTCCGAAGAAAATCTTTTAAGATTGCAAAGCAACCCAACAATTCACACCCTTGGAATGAACTTTCCTAGTGTTCTTCAGGATACTTACAGCAATTCCGATGCATGCTGGATGAAACTTGTACCAGATATGGCCTTTTGTTTTCTCATTTATTCGAAAATCTTTGTTTTCTCGTTTTTGTGAATTTGATGGAAGAAATAAATATCCCTTTCTTTAAGTAAAGTTACTATTCTGACTTCCTTGTGATAGTTTATCACTTTCTGGCCATCTACAATGATATAAAGAAGATAACTACTAGGGTAGGTAGACCTGACTCATCTGTCCATTTGACCTTTGTTCACTAAAATGACTCCATGGAGTGGGTGACGGGGAGTGATTAACACCAGTACACAAGCCACATTCCACTAATTTCCAAAGTGATTTCACTTTAGAAATCCTGAGAGGTTTCATTTTTCTAACAAGTTATTTCCACTGTGCCTGCGTAATCTGGGCTTTCTGGTACTTAGAGACTTGAATGTGGAGCTAAAAGCCAGAGCACACCAGGGTAGCCCCTGCAAGAGCGTGTGTTCTCAGGCAGGAGCTGAATGATCACTTTTTGAATACGGGGCCAGCTCTCCTTAATGCATGGCCACCGTTGTCTATTGCCCTTCAGCTTTCTTCAAAATTATGAGGATAAAGCTGCTCTATTGCCTTTGCAAAGATAACTGCTTATTTTTTTTATCATTTCAGAGCCATTATTGAGAGGTAGGAGTTTCTCTATGACTCAGAAAGCCCTATAGATAATGAGGCATGGGGGGAGACTGTTCTCCTGGAGCCAGTTTCATACCAAGAGGCTTGGGCATTGCACCTAACTGATCTAATATTTTGTATCTCTTTGAAAATATAAAATAGACCACTTTGTCTATAAGCTCCTTTCTAATTCAAATTTAAAGCTTCATTAACTTGACTCCAAGACAAACAATGCAGATTCTGAACTCTCTGGAACAATGCTCTGAGATTTTGTGTTCAAACCTGTCATCTTCCCCTTAGCCTGGATCTAATACATCTGTGTGTGGTGGTGTGTGTGTGTGGGGGGGGGAGTGCTTCATCCTCAAACTCATTAAAGGCATCTTAAGTCCTCTGTGGGAAAGGTGTACAGTCCTGTGAAAAATGTCTAAAGTCTTCCCCAAGCTTCTTACGATTTCAGAAGAAGCACACTAATGAAATGAGTTTACTTCTTATAATTGTTGTTGTATCATAGAAAATAATTAAAACATACAGCTTGATTCGTGAGTAATTACTTTTAGTTTGAAAGGAGGAGAGGACATCCTCAGAAACATTTGTGTCTGCCTCTACTCCTCTACTGTCCTGAGGAATCACAGCTACCACCAAGAGAGATGGGACCAATATGCCCAAGGAAGGAGCCAGGGGAAAAGGTCCAGAGCTATATGCGCGTCTCTTTCCAAAGCCAAGTCCAAGTTCCTTTGAGTTATGTGTGGTGTTCATTGAGATACATGACTATTGAACAATAAATGGCATCCAACATTTCCTATGTTTCACAGAACCAGGTTGATCGCAGAGTCTAAGGTCCCCAGGATCTTTTGCCTAGGAATCACAATCCCAAGACTGGAGCAGACTCCTAGGCATCCTCCCAACTTTGTTCAATGTTGAGGACCACTTCGGGGAACCCAAAAGACACACATAAAAGTACTTACGTGTTTGCTTTTCGAAAGTTGATACTTTAAGGCTTTGGTTGGTGAACTGGTGAAAGAGAAAGATTCATACAATAAATAATGGAGTTATTTAAGCCAAGCAGGCAGAAAAATCCCACCAGTCCCTAGAAAGAGAATTCAGATACTTTGGATCTTGGCTTGACTTAGACTTGGGCCACACAATGGTGTTCGGAGCAGTACTAAGACTTCCAACTCTTTTCAAACAGAATTAGTCTACACTTTGAAGAAAAATTCAAAATTGATTTTTTTTTTATCCTTGAATTGCTAAATGTGAAGCTGTAAAAAGCTCGACATCCTCTTGACAACTGAGAAAGAATTAACTATTTGCCTCGGATTCTCTAAAAGATGGAAACTATTCCCTTTGACTAGTGCTTCTCAACCTTCCTAATGGTTCAAACCTTTAATATAGTTCCTCATGTTGTGGTGATCCCCAAACGCAAAATTATTTTAATTGTTACTTCAGAACTGTAATTTTGCTACTGTTATGAACCACAATGTAAATATCTGATATCCAGGATATCTGATGTGCAACCCATGCAAAAGTCATTCAACCATCCTGAGGGGTCGCAACCCACATACCTTTGGAGAATGAGCCTGTTTCTCCAACTATGGAATAGAAATAAAATAACAACCCTTTTCTAAAAGGAGGGGATTAAAATGATCTTTACCATTAAAACAAGCAAACACACACCCAAATCATTGCAAGCAACGCAATGGCCCACATACAGCAAAGTCGTGTTGCACCCAGAGACTTGGGGGCCTTATAAATGCCGGTTCCTGGCTTACCTCACGGAGTTCTGCCAGCTCCTTCTGCAGATGGAAGAGCTGATACATTCCTAACCCCAGTCCAACCAAAGCCGCCAGCACCATCAGAAACACCACCGGTAGCCAAAGGTCTATGTTGTGGTCCTTCGTCTTCTTTAGAGGGGGCGGTGGAGGCAGTGGTGGTGGTGGTGGTCGTTGTGATGGAGGTGGTAGTGGTGGTGGAGGTGGTGGTGGTCTCCTTTCATCCGGCTTTTCAGGCACAGAAGATGGACTTGGAAAAACTGACCCTGGAGGAGCCCAAGCAGAGGTGGCACTGTTGTCCACCCAATAAATTTGGGGACATGGATAATCCAAGGGCTGTTGCATGGCACCCAGCCCCGGGAAAGGATTTTCTTCTCTCAATCTTGCGGAGACTCTTGAAGTGTGGAGAACAGGGCTCCTGACGCTGACTGTTCCAGAGAAGTCAGGTGAGTTCGCTTTATAAAGTTTCCACTGTCAAGGGAAACACCTCTTTCTCTCTTCTCTGTGAGACACCCACTCACTTTGCATCCGAGGCTGAGAAGCCTCAAAGGGCTCTCAGCAACCCCAGGAAGTTTCCGCCCACAAATTTCTGACGAAAGTCTTCGAAATTCCAATTGGCGTTTTTTTGTGCTGAGAAGGGCGTGCCTGAGGTCCTGTTCAGCCAGCACAGGATTCACCTGGAGGACATTAGTTGGTGCCCAGCTGCAAGGAAATGTCCTGTGTGGGGTTTTGGCGCTGATGCTCTGGAAGAAGACTGTGGAATTTGACCAGAGAAGCTATCTCCACGTCTTAGCTTTTGCATGGGGAATTTAATCCCCTGTTGCTGTCCCTTCCCTCAACTGACTACTACTTACCATAGCCTTGCAGCTCGCCATCATTCCTAGTTGAGAGGATAAAACCCACCCCACCCATCCCACAGATTAGATCAGAGGTTGCAAACTAGGGGCCTATATGTCTTGTGGTACCACAGGACTGCTTTACTATCAACAGTGTTTTCTTCCATTACTGCCCACTCTCAAAATTGGGATCGCACACATTAAGATTACACACTTCTGTTCTCATTGAAAATAGTAAGACATTAGACATCCCTGGCCATCTCTGAACGTCAATCAACTTCCACCAGGAATGTGTCGCAGGTATTCCAGGCTACTCGGGCCCCACTGTGCCTCCTATCCCACTTCCCCTGAGAAGTGGCCTTCCACGTCTCTGTGAACATTTGTTGTTGCAATCCCTGTTATGGTCACCTGATGAAACTTGAGGGGCCCAACTCAGACGAGTTTGGGATAAGCCACAAATAATTTTTATGGCAACACATAGAACATACTAAAACTTTACTCAACATCTACAGCAAAATCAAATATATGTCTTATGCCTTTCTAAAAACGCCCACTCTGCCTGAATTGACTTCACTCTCTGGCCACACACACACAGACACACACACAGCATTTATGTCTAAGAACTCAGCCCCAGTTCCCTTCATTTTCCCATATAAGCCATATAAATCCCAATAAAGTTCTATATTCTGCCTTTTGGAGGAAGCTCTACTTTTTAGATATTCTTAATTTTTATCTCATGTTTTGGGATTTCTGAGATAATCATCCTTCCATCTCTCACCTGCTAACCCTACTGATAAGTGTCATTTTCCTGTTGCTATCATCCTGCTCACCCCAGCTGTGAATCCAACCTCTTCCTCATGAGGTCTGCTGGCAGTTCACATTCCTGACTATCCAGGTGTGTTTTTTCTTTCTTCCTTTTTTTTTTCTTTTTTTTTCTTCACCTGAGACACAGTTCTTATCTTCCCCTCATTCACTATTCCCATGACTCTTGGCCCTGGTTGGTCTCTCCTTGCTTTCCTACCTCAGACTCCCAACGTTCTTCAATAATCATTCTGTCCTTCCATGTCTCTCTCTGCCTTTCTTTTGATTCATTTATTTTTTTGATAGAGGAATCAGAAGCCCATGCCTACCCTACCACCCTCCAATCTCAGGGAGAGGAGTACCTAGCTGAAAGAGACAAGAGAGAAACTTCTGGAAACTGCTTTGGAGTTTGGTAGCACTCTCCAGCATTACACCCTGGCAAGATGAAGAAAGAAGAAACACCCCTATTGAACAGTCATGGGGACCCATTATATTGGTACCAATATATTATTAAAGAAAAGATACTGTTATTCAAAGTAGATCTTAGCACTGTGACTGCTGAAGAAGAAACTAATGAAGAGCCTCCAGGCTGGTGAACCCCATTTGGGCGCTGGAACCTCAAGCTGAGTTCTCTCCATCTCCTATGATACCTGGGAATCAGCAGGAGAGTTGACTCAGTAGACTGCAGGCCAGAGCTCTGGAGATGACTCAGCAGAGGGGGATGCAGAAAACCTGCTGATTACCGTAACTGCCCTAGAAAAGCCCTCTGTCAAGTAGACAGGAAGATCGCAAATGTGAGCAAAGACCACAGTACCCTCCAAGGTTGAGTTTATTTATGAGCATGAGCCTAGTACTTCTCTAAGTACCTCCAAGATGTTCACTTAGCAGCTCAGCCCCTTGACATCACTAGCAGTTACAAAAGGACCATCCCAGCCTCTGCTTTGCTTCCTGCTTTGTAGTATCCACCTTTCTGATTTTGCTAAGCATTGTGCCTATGAAGGAATCTCACCGTCTACTAATTGCCTCCTCTCTGCTTTCTTATGAATTTGAACATCAGCTATGCATTTGTTGGGCGATCTATTTTCCTTATATGTATATTCTGTTTGCCTCTTAGAAGTTGTATCCTCCCTACTGATTTGCAGGATCTTCTTATACTTCATATATATTTTAGATGTCAACCCATGGCTGCTTTCAGACACTGGCGATGTCTTCTCCCATACCCGTGCAGATGCACACTTGGGTTTTAATACACCCCAACCTCACTTTTGCTTATGAGTCAGGAGGAGTCTCCATAGTTTTGTCTTTGTGCATGACAAAAAGAGCTGAGAGAAATCTATTTAGAAGACAGAAAGATTGATTTCGTTCATGGTTGAGAGTTGTGCAACCTGGGTTCAGACAGTATATGAGTACTTATCTAACGGGTCTCCAGATGAGGCAAAAGCCCACAGGGACAGTCTCACTTGGTAAGGATCAGCGGACTTTGGGGACAGTGCAGAATACTGCTGGGACCACACAGCCTGCACGCTCTCTTCTCTCTTATGATTGATGATTTTCTTGGCGGTTTTAGCATCATTTTTGTCAATAATGCTTTGGACAGATGTGATCATTCCTGGAAAACCCATTTTTTTTTCAAACATCTTCCCCTAAAATTCTTTGGGAGGTGATGCTCCTTAGGTTTGGGATGCCCCTGGAGCTGTTCTAATTCAGTGCTGGCAGGATCGGAAGCAGATTACCCCTATTCTGTAAATATGTTTTGAATGAGATTGTTGGTCTTGAAAATGCGTACCCTTGTCGATCACTTTATAGTTTTTGTAAAGATGGGATGTACCTGCTGGATATTTGGCCAAGCTAACATTAAGTATTGTTTTTGGTTTAAAGATGTTTTGATGTAAAAGTTGGGAGAAAATTTATTTGGTTTTGCTGGAGCTTCACGTTGGAGGATGGGGAAAACTAGTTTGTTAGTATGGAAAAAAAACATGCTTATTTTTTATGTGTACATAAAGATGGCTGGAGCTATTTTGGGGTCCAGCCACTTGTGTGAAATTTATCTGGTGGTCGGACAAATTTCTTCACACCAACGCCCCTTCCCCATCTCAGGACCTGAACCCAGGCTGCAGCTGGGCTGTGGCTGCTCATGACTTCAGAGGGTTCATTTTTGTCCATGGGAGTCATGTCAGTGCATGGGAGGCATAGGAAGCACCATGGCAGGGAGCTTATTGTAGAGCAAATCTGATCACCTCATGGTGGTCGGCCAGCACAGGACTTGTATTTATTACAATTTTCCTTCCCACAGTTATTCAGTTCATGAGACCAGAATTGTAATGATCACATTACTCAGCCCCTAGAGGCCCCTTTGCATTGGAGATCAAACCTCCAGTGCATGAGCCCTGAGATGTTTAAAATTCAAAGCAGGGGCTGGAAAGATGGTTCTGCAGTTAAGAGCACTTCCCAGCGTGTATGTCAGGTACCCTCCAACTGCTTGCAGGATCCAGCACAGGATCCAGCACAGGATCTAGCACCCTCTTCTGGCCCCCACAGGTACCTGCACTCATGTGCACACACCCACACATGAGACATAAAAATACATGCAAACACATAATTAAAAATAATGAAAGTTTAAAAATGCAAATCTTGTACTGTGTGTGAACCAGTTCCCTCAACTCAAAGCATCTTCTCTTCTGCTGAATCAGTTCAGCTGGTTCATCTTAACAGCTCTTAGTTTTGTTTGGTCTATCCTACTCTCTTGGTAAGAAAATTATACAGTCCTCCTAGTCACAGCATTGTAGAGATGGGTGGTTTTTTTTTTTTTTTTGCTTGTTTGTTCTTGTTGTTGTTGTTTTTTCTTTATAGAGACAAGCTGATTTCCAACTCAGTACGTACCCCGCCTGGCCTCCTACTAGCAACCCCCATCTCCTTTCCTTAAATTATGGAATTAGAGAGGTTCACCACCATGCCTACCAAATTTGCAAACGTCTTAAATTTATTGACACCTAGTTAGGCAAAAATCTCCTTATCCTTTGCTCTTTAAAAAAAAATAACAACTATTTGTGTATTTAATCTTCCACATGTTAGCAGAGAAAACTGTCCTATTTTAAAAAATATCCTGCAGACTAGTAATTGTAATTGAAATAACCCAAGAGAAGTGCTGTACTTAGTATTATTACCAGCACTGAAAGTATGTGTGGTGATCCTATGGACATTAGCATATTTTCTTTGTAGATGAGCCAGAGAACCAAGATAATCCTGGTGATGATAACAGGATTTATTTATGCCAAGTGTATCATTTCTCAGTGATATGCAATCTTTCTGTTACTGTTTGATGTGTGGAACCCTCTTTATTCCCTCATTCATGATCCAATTAGTTTAAGAAAATTTACTAGAGAAAGAGTACTGTTTATTCAACTTAATAGGTAAATGTCTAGCCCTTGCCTGTACATTAAATTCAATAGGTTTAGTCTTCAAGAGGAAAAAGTTTGATAGGTCTTTTTCTAATGTGAAAGGAAAAGCTATCAAGGGTAACTTGTTTCTTATTACACCAGACTGAAGGGGGCTGTCAACAGCCTGTGATGACAGTAGCAATAGGTGGAACCCTATGCTTCAGCCTTTATACCACATGCAACTGTATTGTGATCTGAGAACTATTTACTTTCCTTCTGCAGCCTGTGGATATCAGTCAGGGCTGATCAGGAAAATGGAAGTTACTCTAAGGATGAGGAACAATGAAAGATTTAATATAATTAAAGGCTAGTTTTTTAAGTTATTAAGGTCAATTTTTAAAACCTTTAAGGGATGGAGGTCATGTTAAACCAAAAATTCCAGTTTCTAACAGCACTGAGATTGGTGGTGGTTAGGCAGCCACCAAAGACCACAAGAAGCAGCCTCTGGCCTCTGTTATATTCACTGGTCCTCCAGGAGCTACCGTGAAGAACGGGTGCTTCTCCTTCCCATCTTCCCCCTCCACTCAGTTGTCACTTGTCAGTGGACTCTAATTCGGGAATCCTACCTGTAATGGAGAATAGGAATGATCATTATAATCTCTAGGCTTAAATTCCTAGAGGCGGGGCATGGGGTGGGAGGGTAGAAGGATGGAGATGGCACTGAACATTAACAAATGGTATGTTGTGCTTTGTTTTTACTTATTCATAATTATAACCATATTTATATTCATAATCAATGAATTCATAAGTAGATCCTGGCTGATGGATGAAGGCAAGAGAGTCCTGGGTCAGGAACAGGATCCCTTGATAAGAACTGAGATTCTTCTGCCAGCTCAGCCAGGAATACTTTGTGTTCCAGGAGCCAAGGGCACTGTAGGTGTTAGGCGTCAGTCAGCAGGTGACTTTACCTTGGGGCCTGATGACATTGCATCTCCCTTTCTTCCCTGGGTCATACGATTCTTGAGGTTGCCAATTCTGAAAATTTGAATGTGCTCTTGTCCCTGTGCCATTGCAAATAGCACATCAGTGACGTCCCGTTGATCTTAGGTAAAATTTGAACTCTATACTTATTTGAACTTCTTTACTTCCAAGGCCTTGAAGTATCTAGGCTCTGTAGTCACAAGTTGACATGCTAGCTGAAATTACATCCCAGAGAGACCTAATGTGAGAACGACCATAAAAATATTCAAGTGGCTAAGGACGAAGAGTCTGGTGCCTATAGGGTAGTTAGGAAATGAGACGGGGGTGGGGCACCTCACAAATATCTATTAAGACTGGAAATGTGGGGGTCTTATGGGCATCTATTTTGAGACAGTGCCTCAAGTAGCTCAGGCTGGCTTCAAACTCACTACATATGTAGCCAACAATAACTATGAACTCCAGCCTCCCTACATCCACACCCTAAGTGCCTGGATGGCATAACTGCACCACCATACTTAACTATCTCGAGGGATCTTTTATGGGACTCTTTTTGATGTTTGAACTTCTTCATTACGAAAACACATGTCATGGTGGGTTTGTGGGAAAGCAGACTCACCAAGGCTGACTTAAATGTCAAGGTCGTTGCTTTTGTCACCCACTGTTTCCTCTCAGTGCTTTGCAGACACTGAGTAGGGTACACAGATGGATGCTTTGAGAGCGTCCCAACCTTAGGGGAATCTCATGAGAAATCACTGTTGAGTACACACTTAATCTGTTTGTCATAGATTTACTTACTGTGTTTCAGAGACATTGGAGGAAGAGGGAAATTAGAGCCTCTTATAGTGGCTATTTAATAAGCCTCCTCAGAGCCTAATTTGAAAATGATCTCACTACTGCTGCTTTAGACATAACAGAGACTTGGGGGGCATAAGCAACAGAAACACATTTCCTTCCAGTTCAGAAGGCCAGAAGTCCAAGGTCAGATTGACCACAGCCAGTGGGTTCTGAGGCCCCTTCTTCTCACCTTTCCCCTCATTTCACAAAGATGGACACTGAGCTTCAGAGACTTAAGAGGATTCCTCAAGATTCCAAGGTCTCACAGGCAGAAAGAATCGGGAAGAAAACATGGCCTGTTTCCTGGTACCTTCCCACTAACTCAGAGATGTCTGCAAATGAAAACACACAACAGTTGGTCTCTGTTTTGGCTCATTCTCACCTGTGTTCAGCATCTAGTATACTCGAGGCATAGCGAAGGATGTAAGCACAGGACAGAGGCCATAGCTCCAGCACTCCAAGACACACACGGTAGCTCATGTTCCTATGTTTCTCCTCACTCTCTCGACTTTTGAACATTCGTGGTTTTCATGACCAAATATAAACTCAATGTTCTTTTGAGGTAGATTGAGAGGAAGAGTTGAAAGAAAGATGTATTTATTGTCTACTACACACCAGGCAGGGTTCTAGGAACAATACACACCAACTTTATTTGACTTTCAAGGAGCCGTCTTAAATCTCCACTTTGCAAATGTTTCGGAGACGTTGAAGAACTCATGAAACAATTGAACTTGGACGTGAATTTAAGTCTGTCTAGCAGACCGCATCTTCTCACACCTGTCTCCTATCACCTGCAGATTCTCACACTCTCACAGGATGCCCTTCAAAAGCAGAGTTCCCCACAGGTCGCTTACTTTCCTTACTGTTACCAAACACTCGACCAGGCGTCACTTCAGGGAAGAAGGCTTTCAGTTTTGTTTGGCTTTGGCTTACAGTTAGATACAGTCCATCCTGGTGTGGATGGCATAGCAGCCGTTGGTCACATTACAATACGGTCAGAAAAACCCAGACTAGACAGAAGGTGGAACAAGGCTCTGAAAGCTCCGCCCCCACTGGACCACCTCCTCCAGCATATTCCACTTCAGAGGCTCAACAGTCTCTACACCGAAGAACTGGAAGTCTCTGTTTTCTAAACTCAAGTCTCTTTGTGGGGGATGCTTCAAGGTGTGAAGTTTAGAATCTGTCATCTCTTAGAGGCTGGTTCGTAGGAAATCCTCAACAAGATCTGCTAATATTACTTCTCAGCCTTTGGCTGAGGTCACTGCTGTCCTGTTCTGACTCTATGGTAGAGCTGGAGCCAGACTGCAAGGGCAGTTAGTTCCCTTAGACTGAGATACTAGAGGGCTGGAAGAAATACAGCTTCTGACCCTCGGTCCCACTATCATAATCACCAAGGAATGCCACACGGAGAATGAGCTGCCCTGAGCAGTCAGTGTCCCAGACATTCCAGCTACCAGATAAGCTATGGTTTACCAAAGTTCAGGGCACAGACCTGTAGCAAAGGTCTCTGAGATCCCTCCTGTCTCTCCAAAGACTATGGTTCCGGGCTGAGGTTGAGTAAAGGGTGAGTGGAAGATGGGGTGGATGGAAGGAAAAGAGGTAGAAGAAGGAACAGAAATGAGTCACTGAGGAAAGGGAAAGTGAAAACTGGAGACTGGAAGGCGATGGGAGAGGAGAACGTGGCAGAACAGCGAGTGGGCATTCCTGTCTCCTTCCCCATATAGATGCTTAAGGGGCATGATTAGATTCCAGGGTCTCTCTAGCCCATAGCAGAAGTCACAGCAGTGAAGCTGGAGTCTGCAAGATGCTGCTACCCCATGTCAGTCCTAAAGAGATTTAATGCCCACAGCACCCAAAGTGCAAGGAAAGCAAGCCCCACAGGAAAACCACAAAAATCCCTTCCTAGCCTCCTCCTGTCTGTTATACCCTCACCAACCCTAAGTTAACCATCTAGAAGCATCAGACCTCAACAAAATAATGGGATGGCATAATCACTACCACCCTCCCGCAAGCTGTGACCCATGGGCTGCATACGCTAACTCTCTCTTTTCTCAGAACTTACCTGCACATTCTGTCACCATCCCCAGTAACCCCCATGCTGTCTCCTATAGGTGCTGGGGAGGCCAGCTTGCTGTACTTCATGCCAGCATTGGAAATCCACCTAGATTGTCACTACAAAGATGAGCTTGCAGCCAATCACACACACCCAGTCTATCCTTCTTATCAGAGCCTTTTAAAACACACTCTGACCCACCTGAATTAATCGCTGGGACAACTGACAGCTGGATGATGTGGTCCTCCTGTATAGGCTAGGGCCATCCCATGCCTGGGAACCAATCAAACTCCTAGGCAGAGAAAAGGGAACCTGGAAGAAGATTGCCTTCATTGTCTATCCTTCATCCTCAGGTGCTTGCCAGTCTCCACTGATGTCTCCAGGCATGGTCACAGGGTTTTCATCCTCAGGTGCTTGCCAGTCTCCACTGATGTCTCCAGGCATGGTCACAGGGTTCTTGTGAGTGGGATACTGAGTTGCATCCTCTGAATGGACTATCACATTTCTCAGAATAAAACAGCGTGGCAATACTGCAAATGCCCTTGCTTGGCAGAAGAGGGGGGCAGGTTCCAAAAGATGCAGGAGCTTTTACAAAGTTATGTAGGCAGCTATCAAATGGCAGTGTCTTGGCTCAAACCCAGACTGGAGGGATAGCTAAAGGGGTGGAGGTCCTTAATGCCAAGTCTGAGGGTCTAAACTAAAGCCCTGGAGCCCACATGGTAAAAGGAGAGAATCAGCTCCCTCAAGCTGCCCTCTGACCTCCACATGTAACACCATGGTACATGTGCCCCCCCCACATATAAACATACACACAAAATAAAATGAAAATCTTTTTAATGATTCAATTCCTGGTGTCACAGTTTGCTTGTTATTACTTCTGTAAACACCCTGATCAGAAAGCAATGTGGGGAAAAACAGTTTGTTACACCTTACCGTTCAGCATCCATCCAAGAGGGGAAGCCAGAGAAGGAGTTCAGGGCAAAAAGCTGGAATTAGGCACTCGAGGTGGATAGAGACATTGGAGGAGTTGCTGCTTACTGGCTTGTGCCTTGGCCTGCTCAGACTGATTTCTTATGCAACCCATGACCACCTGCTCAGGGATGGTAGCACCCACAGATGGCTGAGCCCTGCTGCATCACTCACTAATCAAGAAAATGCCCTATGGACCAGTCTGATGCATGCATTTTCCCAACTGAGGTTCCTTCTTCTCCTACGACCCCAGCTTGTGTCAAATTGACAAAACAAAACAAAACAAAAACAAAAACAAAAAAACCCAACCAGAACACAAAACAGGCTAAAAGTGAAAGGCTTCGGTGTCCATAACACTGCTTTGCAGGAACAGAATTCTGCTCCCTGTTTCTCTGGAGGCCTGCTCACCTGTGCTTTGCTCCGAGTCAGGGCTCTTCCTACTTCTTCAGTCTTCCAAATGCTGGTCTTCTGCCCTAGAGTCTCCTATGTGTACCGAGTCTCTGTCACCTACTGCCCGAGGTTTGCTGATGCAACACCCTAAGACATGCCTTGACATGGCTGGCCTCAGAGTTTCTCCCTTCTGTGGCCGTGCGGAGGTCAGCCTGCTGGACTTTCTTTGCCAGCATCAGAAATCCATCTGCATTGTTGCTATAGAGGAAAATGTTAACAACTCACTGCCTACGTCTGGTCCACCTTTCCCAGATGGAATCTTTTGTAACATACCCTGAGCCACCTGAATTTATTTCCAAGATGAGAGCCAGCAGGATGAGTCAGCTGCTTTATCAAAGATAAGAAAGTTTTGAAAACCACCAATCCAACAACGCATTTCCTCCTTTGCCCTCGAACTTTTCACATATCAAGGGTTGTTGATCATAAAGAGGAGGTGAACTTGGCTCTGCACCCCTGTCACTCCTCTGACATCTATCACCCATGGGGATTCAGCAGAAGAAACAGCAATACTGGGGCTTTTATGTCCTGTGAATTAGCTTCCTCATAGGGCTACACATTCTTTATTCTTACAACACTCTCTCTCTCTCTCTCTCTCTCTCTCTCTCTCTTTCTCTCTCTCTCTCTCTCATCCTCCCTCCCTCCTCTATCTCTCCTCTCCCCCTGCCCTCCCCTATCTGTTTCCTTGCACACAGCATGTGACCTGCCCTGCTTCAAAAACTCCTTCTCACCAACAGCACTCACGCAGAAGGGCTGAAGAAGAGCAGAAGGCAGAGAGTCAAAGTACTTAAGGAACCAGTTTCACCCCCTCAACTCTTTTGGCTATTTCTTTGGGTTCCACCTCAACAGAGTAAAGCAGGAGTAGCCAACAGGTTGGTGGGTTACTGAGGAAGTAGTCAAAGAGGTGGCAGCAGGCATTTCCTGTGACAGAAGGTTTTCGAGGGCAGAAGCTAAGTGGCATGACCTTGCTGTGAGAAAAATCTCTTCTGCATTATATTCTTTCCAGTTCACAGAATTCAGCCATGGTTTGTTCATTCATTCATTCATTCATTCATATTCATTCATTCATTTGCTGTGAGAATATAATGTATCACAGCGCTAAATGTAGTACCTACCTCTAGATCCCAACTGCTCAGCTGCTCATTGTCTAGGTGAAAATCTGAAACGGAACAGCCTTCCCAAACTGTATCTAGCATTACAGCTGGTACAGTATTGTCCCCAACAGTGAAATGTCTCCGTGCAAACAAGAAAATATAAAACATTAAACTTATCAGGTCTTAGGGTCTCTGTGTATGGATCTCTCCTTCTTTACTTCCTGCCCTCCAAAATTCCAGACTTCAAGGGCTATTGGATCATTTTTGGTGAGCACTTGTCTTGGTTACTGTTCTGTTGCTGTGAAAAGATACTGTGACCAAGGCAATTCTTATAAGGAGAGCATTTAACCGGGGACTGGCTTAGTTTCAGAGGCTCAGTTCATTAGCATCAGGGCAGGGAGCATGGCAGCATGCATAGCAGGCATGGTGCTAGGGAAGTAGGGGAGAGCTAGCTACATCCTGATCTCCTGGTGAGGGGTGCGGAAGGGGGTAGACTGAACATATCATGGGGTTTTAAAACCTCAGGGCCCACCCCCAGTGGCACACTTCCTCCAACAAACTCCTAATCCTTTCAACTAGCACAACTCCTTGGTGACCAAGTGTTCAAATCTGTGGGCCTATGGCAGCCATTACGACTCAAACCACTGCAGTGGTTCCACTTCATAAGGTCAGCAGACACTGATGCTTTAGTGTCTCCAAAACCAAGTGTCATCTTCCCTGGGTCACAGTGTTCTGGAGAAACCTCTTACCGTGGAGGAAGGCTTGTTGGCCACTCACAGACTCACTCCCACCTCTCTCTGTCATCTAGACATCTTCTCCTTTCATATTTTTGCTTAATCCTTCTACCTAGCTTTCCTGTCTCAGAATATAGAGGAGGCAAGAATGCTCATAGCCCAGATCAACACAGTGTTTGAGGAGCAATAACAACACAAAATAAAACTATTTAGAAATGAAATAGACTACACTGGAAAGAAAATGGTGAGTTCAAAACAATACTGAAGGTGAGAAAGCTGAATTGGGGGGGGGGTGTTAACTACTCAGGCAAATCCAGGTGAAGATCTTCAGAGAACTCAAACCTCCAATCTCCCAACATATTCTGCCCACAGGACTTCCAAGAGCCTTGCCTGGCCTGGAGATGGGCCTTGAACTACATGCAGTTTTGCTTCCATTTAGAAAACATAGGAAATAATTCTGTTCAGACAACTGGTTTTAGAAACTTACACATTTTCCTTAGTCAACAAGCAAAGATTATACTTCTTATTTCTCTGGCCTGAACAAGAACTAAATGGTTTGTCCTGTTGGTGATTGCCACCCCCCCAAGCCAGAACATGACCGTCTTTTATTAAACCTGCTTCTGTATGGCAGAGAGAAGGTAAGACCCAACTTTAAGAACCCAGCTTTTAAAGATCAGCTGAGGTGAAATGAATGTTTCTACAGACAACACTGTTATACTGCTATACCTGGGGTCCTTATCGAGAGGTTGAACGTGTTCATTGCAATATAAATTTGTCCTATAACCCACCACCGCATCTTTGGTAACAACAGTCCAATTTTCTTTGAAGAACCACTTGTCCTCCCCATTTTTGTGGTCTAGTTGCTAATGACCCAAGATGAACTCCATTCAACTCTAGGACCCCTTGTGTCCCAATACTGTCCGGAACCCTAATAGCATCAAGTTCTCTGAGATGGTTCATTATGGAGCTATTTTGGTACCTAGAGTGGGGGTAGCATATAAAACAAGATCTTGTGCTACTGAAATTGTTGATAATGTAGATGTAGAGTCTTGGGCTGCTTCTTTTAACCACATATATGGGGGGAATCTAAAGACTGTAGAGAAATGGACACTGAGACTCATGAATCTCCTTGGGGTATCAGATTCCAATTTGAGAAGTCCTCAATTCTATAAATTGTGAAAGTCATATATTTTTTATTTTATTTTTTTTAGTTTCTTAGCATAAGCCAATTTGTGCTGGGTTCCTGTGATTTTCGAATGAGAGATTCAATCCACACCCACAACAAAGACACTGGGGATGCTTGAACAGATTTCAGTGAAAGGGACGAGGGTGACAGTTTCTGGGGCGGCTGGCAGGATCTCTGGTAAGTTCTTCAGAAAGTTGGCCCCACCCAAATGGGGGTACTTGATCCTAACCAGGAGACCCCATTGCAAAGCAGAGCTCCCCAGGAGGAGAAGGCTCATCTCAGCTGACACCTCGTCCCGCACCCACCTAACGTTCCACTGACTTCTAGTGGTAAAATATGAAACTGCTCTTGATGAGGTTTTGCTTGCTTGGCTCCCACAAGGCTTTCTGGGTCCCTAGAATACAGCTTTTAATGTAAAGGCATTTCAAAATGCCTGAAATGGTAGCTCTTCACCAGATATATTTTCAGGATCCCTGGAACCTAAGTTTCCTCCATTCATGAGGAAAATCCAGGTCTGAAAGCCCTTCTTGCCTCATGACTGTCTCCCTTTAGGGTTCACCCACCCACAAGCAGGGACGACTCAACAACGGCACAGTACTGAACCTTTCTGTCTTATTAGGAGTACATACTTTTAAGCTGTGTCCCATTTTCTGGGTGATCTGTGCTAATCATTAGTCTATCCTCTCCAACCACGGCTGAGGGCAAGTGGTACAAATTACAGATAGATGAGCCTCTGCAAAGCCAGGTTGCTCACCTAGTTGTCTCGCTAACTTCTTCTGAGCATCATGTCCCACTGAGGAAATACAATAGAATGCAAAATATCCTATCCTTAAGGAATTTAGGCAGAAAAGTATTACTGGAGTCTTACCGGAAGCTCTTTGATCATAAAATAGTTATGAAGATGGCGGACAAGACAGCACATGTTTCTGAAGCTTGTTTCATACTGTATGCTCACAGGTTTAATGCTGTGAAGGGCCAGAACACAAGGGTTTGGCTCTCTGCAGTTTTGATGTAGAGTCTATCTTCAATGGTCAATGACAGAGCCATGGGACTCATCACCTGGCTACCTGCTTGTCTCCTCAATGGACTTGAGTCCTATAGTTGTCACATGCTGTCATAGGAAAGTCAGATAGTTCTAGTCACACTTCAGACCTGAGGGGGTTTCACGGAGCATACAGTATGAAACAAGCTTCAGAAACATGTGCTGTCTTGTCCGCCATCTTCATAACTATTTTATGATCAAAGAGCTTCCGGTAAGACTCCAGTAATACTTTTCTGCCTAAATTCCTTAAGGATAGGATATTTTGCATTCTATTGTATTTCCTCAGTGGGACATGATGCTCAGAAGAAGTTAGCGAGACAACTAGGTGAGCAACCTGGCTTTGCAGAGGCTCATCTATCTGTAATTTGTACCACTTGCCCTCAGCCGTGGTTGGAGAGGATAGACTAATGATTAGCACAGATCACCCAGAAAATGGGACACAGCTTAAAAGTATGTACTCCTAATAAGACAGAAAGGTTCAGTACTGTGCCGTTGTTGAGTCGTCCCTGCTTGTGGGTGGGTGAACCCTAAAGGGAGACAGTCATGAGGCAAGAAGGGCTTTCAGACCTGGATTTTCCTCATGAATGGAGGAAACTTAGGTTCCAGTGATCCTGAAAATATATCTGGTGAAGAGCTACCATTTCAGGCATTAAACCTGGGAGGTACCCATGTGCCAGTAGCTATTATTATGACTAATTGTGAAAAACACTCGAAGAAACCAATATGCTCTTATTGGTTTAAAGAGAAAAGAGGATCCTGGAACAGGATGCTGGAGGAATGGACAAAGTTAGGAGCTAAGGAAAATATTCATGGAGGAGGTCACATGTGAAATGGTGCTTTTAAAAGATCACAGTATGACCTGAGGATTATCTGGATTGCCTCCGTGTCTGATGTTATGTCCCTAATCTTACTGAGTGCGGTGGCACATGTGGAAAACAGAGGCAGGAGGATCTCTGTGAGCTCGAGGCCAGCCTGGTCTACATAGCAAGTTCTAGGACAGCTAAGATCACAGATAGACCCTATTTAAAAAAAAAAAAAACAAACCTCATAATCTTCATTTAATTGTTTAAACAAAGTAAACACTTTGACTTGGTACATTAAAAAGATCATATGAAGAAAAAAATTCAACAGAAGTTAATCTGATATGTGGTTTGAATCCTGCCCGACTGCTAAGGTTGCTTGGCCTCCTCACTTGACTGTTCTATCCTACCTGCGACCATCCTCTTCCAAGAGAAGATACATAAAGACACAACTTGGCCATCATTTCTTTCTCAGCCACCTTTTCAGACCACGGACTTGCAGGGCAGCTAGCTGTCATTGAGCAGAGTTCAACTCTGACCACTTTCTTTTAGAGAGGCTCAAAGCAGCTTGAAAGTCAAGGTTTCCAGAGGTGAGCGAGATCAGAGGCAGATAGATCTGCCCACAGCACTCTGTGGTCTAGCTCAAAAGCTCAAGCGTTCCGGCGTATGGTGGAACATGTGCCTCCTCCCCAGAACAACAGAAATTCGGCTTCATCTTGTTCCATGGAGCAGCACCACAAGAGGCCACAGAGCCTCAGCCTCCAGTCTTCTAGAAACCCCAGCTGGTCTCCAGGCACCTCAGACTGTTAGGGAGGCTTAGCTAGTGGAAACACGGGCAGCTAGGGTCAGACCGAACCACAGTACATAGGTCGGACACTGAGCGAAGAGAGCTGTGCCGGGAGAAGCTTCTATGTTTGCCTGCTGTGGTCAAAATGCATCCTGTTTGTCTAAGTGGAGGAGTGTCTCTGCATATAGTTAAGTCCCTGCATTTAGATGTCATGGCCACATGCTTAACGTGTTTATGTGCATGGGATATATATGAACATGCATCTGATATCTCCCCACCTGGTGATGGTAACATGGGCTCCACTGAGACACTGGAAATAGACAACACTCTCAGGGAGAACCTACCCTAAAATGAGGGACATACACAGTGTCTCTCAAGCTGGCTTTCCAAAACACCAGATGCACAGTTCTGCCTTGAGACAGCACAGGAAAGAACGTACTTTTCTTTAGGAAGAAATGAAAGTAGAAAACAGTTCAGTAAGGCTCCCTCTAAGGAAGTGGCTCCCTCTCTGAACATCTTCAGAAAGAAGTCCTTTCTATCAACACAGGCAGAAAGGGACATGCAAAAGCTTTCAAATTATTCTACTTAAAGAGGATGCGGGAGTGAACTTTAAAAAGTGATATCCATGCGGAATGAGTGGGAACAGGCACTTGGAAGAAAGAAGAGGGGGTCACCAATTCTACACTGGCAAGATGGAGGCAGAAGACAGAATACATTTCAGCAGATAAGACAGTCAAGCCACAGTGCAAGCGAGGTGCTGGAGGCAGCTAAGTCATGGGGAAAGGAAGGTCGGTCGAGGTAGACAAAGAGCATGAGACAGCTGAAAGCAATGTCTCACACTAACAGTGTGGGTTCCACACTGGAACCCAGCCAAGTTTATTATTCCCCATGGTACTTGGTGTTATCTGACATTGCAATTCTCTTTGCAGACTGTCTCCCTAACTAGAATATGAGCTCCCTGGAGGCAGGGACTGCTTTATTCTACGCTGTATCTACACACCTAAAACACGGCTAGTCCCATAGGAAGGGACATGCTCCACTTGCAGCATGCGTGCACATGGAGAGGACTGGACATGAACCTAAACAAACAGGTGAGGGGGTTGCCACAAGACCTTGTGTGCTGTGCCAAGTATCAGCATCACCTTGGACGTGTAAAGCAGTGTTTCCAAGCTGGAAACCCGTGGCTCAGTCACGGAAGGGTTTTGCTTGACAAATAACATATTTCCACTAGAATATTTTCTATAGAAGTGATACATTCCCTTAAAAATTCAGAGGATGCAGTACCATGAAGCCAGTAACCTGGAAGGCAAAGTCCTGTGATGAGTGACACGTGTCTCTTGAATACGCCCTGTGCTGTCCGGGTCACTGTCCGGGTCACCACAGTCTGCCCTAGTCTGGATTGTCTTGCCTTGTGTGCTCCTCACACGCATTGCTTTCTCCTTCCTGTGGACAAAGAGAACTTACAACTTAAGGCCTGGATTTAGCGTGTGAGGTTTGAAAATTCCACCCTAATTACTAGTCTTTGTTATTATCTCCCGAGGAGCCATGCCTTCAGTAGGGTATTCACGGAATCTGAAGCGTTCCGGTGTGACTAACAGACTGCAAAGGAAGCGAGATCAGCTGTGAAGAACCCAGCCATTGCAGCAGAGGCTGCCTACCCTGTGGCCACCATGCTGTGAGGAGGCCCACTCTAACACTGAAGATGCCACGGGGAGGAGAGTGAGATGCCCTGGAATCCCTAAGTGTTCTCCCATGCCATCTGACACCAGCTGTGTGAAAGCTGGGTTTACTATGAGGTCAATTATTAGCTTCCAAGACAGACATCGTCCACCTAATTACAATATATACAAGCACATGAGAGATCTTAAGAGAATGATTCACTGTGTCCATTTGGCTTACAGAACCATGAGAAATAATTGTTTTGAACCACTGTATATTATGTCTTTTTTTTTTATTAAGAAAGAAAAAAAATTTTCTGCCTCCTCCCAGCCTCCCACTCCTCCCACTCTCCCCCCTCCCAACCTCCCCCCCTCCTAACCTGCCCCCCCTCCTCTCCCCCTCCCCCTCGAGTCTGAAGAGCAGTCAGGGTTCCCTGCCCTGTGGAAAGTCCGAAGTCCTCCCCCCTCCATCCTGGTCTAGGAAGGTGAACATCCAAACTGGCTAGGCCCCCACAAAGCCAGAACTAGAAGTAGGATCAAAACCCAGTGCCATTGTCCTTGGCTTCTCAGCAGCCCTCATTGTCCGCCATATTCAGAGAGTCCGGGTTTATCCCCTGCTTTTCCAGCCACAATCCAGCTGGCCTTGGTGAGCTCCCAATAGATCAGCCCCACTGTCTCCGTGGGTGGTTGCACCCCTCTTGGTCCTGACTTCCTTGCTTCATCTTCTCCCTCCTTCTGTTCCTCATTGGGACTTTGGGAGCTCAGTCCAGTCTTATCACATGGCAACATGCCTATCTATAATCATATCGCCACTCATTAGCTGTGTGCTTCTATGCACTTTTTTCATACAAATGAGGATCAATCATAATGGCACTGACTATAGGGATTATTAAAATTCACATTAGATCATGAATGGAAAAATACTTAGCCTTGAAGTTAGACTACATAGAGTCAATAAATCACAAGTGTTCCATAATTACCATCCTTTTACTTGATTCTCATTATGGTTGTGGAAGCTTATCTAGTGGGAAGCATGTCTAAATCCAGAATTCAGAAAGAGGAGATAAAGATAGAAGATTCAGGAAGGTTAGGCTCAAGGAAAGTGTTCTTCAAATGGTGTATCCATATCTCAAACTGAGGTTTCAGGCAAGTGGTTATTCACCCCATTGGTAGTCAGTACTAAGACTCCTCTACAAAATAACTATTAGCTCATAATATATTTAAAACTATGTATGCAATACAAGTTGACACATCATACAGTATTCTATATGCCGGAGATGTAACAGTAAATAAAGATACTCATCTTCCATAAAGGGAACAGACCTAAAATGAAATAAAACGTAGAGTCTGGTGTATGGTGATAGACGTGACGGGGAGAGGAAGTAATGGCGGAGCGAGTGTGAGTTGAGGAAACCGGACTGTGACAGTAAGTGGGTAAGTGGAGGAAGGTTTCCTCTGTTATAATACAAAGGGGGAAAGGTACCTGAGTGAGACAAATCGTCAACTGCACATACTGAAGAACCAAAATACAAAAGGTTGTTTCTTATACTGTTATATATGCTGGTTATCAGTCACACAATTGGTATGTTTTTCCCCAATGGCTCAGTAAAACAAATGCCACTATCCATTATCCTTATTAATTTTTATCGTTGTCTTCTGAAGCCAGGTCTCACTATTATAGCCCAGGCTGGCCTCGACTTTACTATTGTAACCCAAGCTGGCATCAAACTCATGATTCCCTGGCCTCCACCTTGCCAGTAGTGCTGAGATAACAGGTTTATATAACCCTGTCTGGCATTGATTCACTTCTTATTCTATTGTGTGATAACTTGTTTGAAATACTTTTGGAACAGGCAAGACAGTGTGTTAATAAGTTTTAATTAGGTTAAGTGAGAAACAATTCCAAAGCCCTATTGGCTTGCCACAGTGATTGTGTATTTTTGTTTCTAGAAAGTCTTCAGTTGGTAATCTGCAGTGTCAAGGAACCCTCAACAGCCGAGGCTCTATCATTTGCCTTGCTAGTCACCATAGAGAGAAGAAGAGGTGGAAGTATAGGTAATTTGCTTTTAAGTGTTTCTTCTACAAGCCCACAAGGCATCCCTTCTTCTCATGACTTACTAGCTAGAGAAAGTCAAGGGTAAGTAAACGTATGGGCAACCTATGTGCTTAGAATTAAAATAAAATAGATGTTGATAAATATTTTAACATATTGATAAATAGAGGTGACAGGTATTTGATAATCAGTAAAGCAATGGGTAGGTAGGTAGGTAGATAGGTAGGTAGATGGATGGATGGATGGATGGATGGATGGATGGATGGATGGATGGATGGATAGATGGGCAGATACATGTATGGATGCACAGACAGGCAAACGTAGGAGCCAGCCATGAGAAGCTAAATATGAACAGATCACCCAAAGGAAGTTCTTTACTTCCAACCATTATCACCTGCCAGTGTAGGACTCAGCCATCGATAAGTTTAATGGAGGCCTGAGTCTCAGTAGTTTACCCTGAAGCAATACCTGGTTGCAGGAAGAACCACAATTGAGATTACCTGAGCACCACCCAAGAACAGACCATCCAAAGGAAATGCCTAACGTTCCAACTGCTGTAGATAGGATCACCTGCCAGCACACACTCACCAGGACACCCCTAGACAAATGTCAGCCAATCAATGCATGAATAAAGGCTCTTTGTTTTTACATTTGGGACTCGGTCTCCTTGTTGGCTTTTGGGGGACTGTGTGGATTGGGCATAACAGCAGACAGATGTATATAGGAAACATGGCTATAGAAATAGCAATTTACCATTCAACTGACCACATATTGAAAAATATTTGAAAAAAATATAGTGTACTGAACATGTACATTTTTTCATAATGTTATCTCCAAAAAACAGAGTTTAATTCACACAGCATTTACACTGTACTGTAGACATTACAGGTGATATAGACAAGATAAAAGTGTGCAGGAGAATATAGGCTACATGCAAACAACATGTTATCTTATATGAGTGCTTAGGATATGAGAATTCTGAAGCAGTTCTGTTCATACGTTTAGGGTTACTCATATTTACTCATTTATATATCAGGATATTATAAAGGATACAGGTTCCGTATCCTTTGAAGAGTCCCTAATGAAAAGCCGCTGCTCTGGTGAGGACCAATTCCTTCTGGTCCTGTTAAAAACCCAGAAACTCTTGAGTCATCCTAAGGAATTTTATAGAGGCTTCAGTAATTAGACATGACTGAGTACATCATTGGTGCACAGTGATTCACTCAATCTCTGAGTCCTACTCTTTCCTCAAGTTCATGGAGTAGGGTCACGATGGAAATGCTCTAACCACACTTTGGCTTTTCTGCTGCCAGTTCCCACCCTGAAGCTCTCTATGGGTCTACAACATCCAGAATCCTTTCTGCATACAAAGAACATGTCTATCATTCCTGAAGGTCTAGGAAGTTGAGGAGTTATGTGCTATTGAGCAAGGAAAGACCGAAGATTAATTTTTTTTTAATCACATCAACTCACAGTGCTCAAAATAATTCTAGACATTAGGGAAACTGGGGAGCAATACCCGACTGATTTTTAATAGGCTATGTATGGATGGTCTCGATACAGTGTTTTACTTGTTGAGCTGTAGAGATCTACTGTATAATACACACACACACACACATACACACACACACAATCCCTCTTCCCTAAAGATCAGAGAACCTTTTCTCCATAACTCATTTAACAGCAAAACATATATTAAATTAATTTGATTCCTGACCTGAGCTTCCAGCGGGTACTGAAACAGGCAATTAGAAGCTGCTTTGGCTAAAAGGCACTGGCTTATCACTCAGCAACTAAGAACAGGATGAAAGTCTGGCATCTCTATCTCTACTTTGTACCTGTACTTTGGGTGACGGCACAGAGATAAATTACTATCTTTAACCTTTTCTTGCATCACTTTGAATTCCAAAAGGAGCAAAATCTCCCAGGAACGATCATTCCCTACATGAGGACAACTGTCACAAAGATAAGGCTACGCTCATCTTAATAATGTATGGGTCACTTTGCATGACTAATATGAGCCTACAATTGGCAGGACTACACCCTGACCAGAGCTGCTTCACTATATATACCTCCCGCTCTTTAAGCCTAAACTTCATGCAGTAGTCCCTAAAGACTTGAGGGGTCATTGAACCCCTTTATTTGTTGCTCTTCCCAAGGTGGCCACATTGAGTAATTCTCCTTTGTCTTTTACTATTACTTGTCACTTTGACAGGTTGGGGAAGAGCTGCTGAAGCCCAAGCTTTTATCTTAGAAGCACTAGTAGCAGTGTTTAGAATATTTCCCCCACCACTGTAAATATTTATATGAAATGTCCAAATGAGTTAGTTTGATGAGATTGAGGTGAACCAGTAATATATAAAATATATGTTACTTATGATTAATTGAACATCTCAGTGTCCCTCAGAATTCCTAATTTGAAACCCCCTCTTAGATCATGAGAGTTGCTGTCTTATGAATGGGATTAGCCTTTCTTCAGAAGGCGTCCATTCGTTAGCTTGCTTTTTGTCATGGAAAGACACAGCATGATGATTTTCAAAAACCAGAAAGAGTGTTGGCAGCCCTTATCCTAGAAGCTCTACTGCTAGAATGGTAAGAAATAGATTTTGTCTAGGCCATCCATTTAATGGTATTTTATCTTGGCAGTCTTAGCTAAGAAATCATTGTTGATCAATCTAAACTCAGAAAGTGTCAAAGTAAAAAACTTTATTTGAAGTTTTAGTGTCACCAAGATCAAAATCTGGACTCCCTTCAGCCCCTCAGCCCCTGTGGTCTCAATCAGCAGAATTCAAATGAGATACACAAAGTAATGGTATAGAAAAATAGGCAGATATTATCATAAAGCTCACCTGTTGTCAAGAAGTGGGAGTAGACATGTGGCCAAAGGGACCACTGTTTTGAACTACACAAGGTAAGCTAATTTATTCTGTCTTTAAAATCATTAGAACTAGCAATCTTTCCAAGTGACCGTGTCCTGTCTGGGTTATGGGCAGGCCTGTTTGGATTGACTATTACTGAAGGGGACAATGGCATGTATGGATTCATTTCAGAAAGCCTCCTGGTGGACAGTGGTTAGAGAAGATTTAGGGCTCTCAGAGCTGAACTTAGTCATCCATTAATGACTTTCAGAATGTCACATCTTCTCCCAGGACCAAAGATATGATCTGGGTCCCCTTCCCCTGACTAGTAATTAGCACCTTATTTTTAAAGTTTGTTTGCTTTTCAGGCTATGGGCTATGAGGAAAGGATCTGGCCACAGTGCCATTGACAGCTGCTCCTGTCTGACTTCCTCCTTCGAGGAATTACACTTCAGGGCATCTTTGACTCATTGTTCCAAAGAAAGCAACCTATGGAGGTAAGTGATTTCTTTGTAGGAAGCACAGTGAAACGTTAAGAACAGGGAAAAGCAACTGACAAAAGGTTTAAAACCAACACTGTATAAACATGGAAATATCATAAAACAGCGTCCAGTGACCTCTTGATAGGAATCTTGAATTTCTGGGCAACTTGTAATCAGCCATTCCAGCTGTCTATGGTCAAAAGTTTAAGGCAAGCAAAGTTCGCCTCCAGGCAGCAGCTGGAGATATGCACAAGGCGTGCCCCTTTTGCCATGGTCCTCTAGTTTCATTTTGAAAAGCTCTCTCAGTATTATTTTTATCTCTGTTTTTGTTGTTCTTTTATTTTCACAGCCTTTCTAAAAGGAAAGCATTGAAGCTCTCGGGACTGTGTGGCTTGAGTCACAAAGTGTGACCTAGGACATCATCTTTCCTGCTCACAAACTTTCTGCTATTTCACAGCCTGAGAGCCGTTGTCCCACTCCTTGAAATACACTTCTAGAGGGAACTTTGGAGGGAATTGGAAACACCCCATCTCTTCCTTTGAGCAGCTGCTTAACAAAGGAATCATATCTGGTAAAATATTCGACTGTACCTTTAAGACCCAC
>NW_004949095.1:11054751-11055865 GCF_000317375.1 Microtus ochrogaster
CTTTGGACTAAGTGTGGCTACTGCATAGGTAGCCTGCGTTTTTGAGTGTATTATTTTCCTGAGTAGTATTTTGTGTATTCCTAAGTTAGTTTATTCTTGTGTTGGTAGTAGTTTTGTTATTTTCTTAAAAATTTATTAAAAATGAAGTTGATATTCTTATTTAAAAAAAAAGTTGAATTCCAAATGTGGTTGGAGGGAAGTGTCGGTAGCATCAGCTGACAGATTTGCATTGCATGACTAGAAACAAGATTCTAAATTGTTGGCATTAGCTGTGAGAAGATGTATCTTTGTACTGGAAAGAAAATACATGTAGGAGAAGTGAGTTTGGTATAGGAAGAAAGAAGTTAACTCACTGACCCACACGTCAGCTTTAAAATGTCTGTAAGAAGGACGGGGTTGGGAGAATGGGGTATATGAAGCAGATATAGTTAATTAATACACATTATGGACATAGTATTTAGCTTTAAAACTCTATGAGACTAGAGGCAGTAAATCACCAAAAGCTATGTACGGGTGACCAAACTAAGTCCCTGGGTCATCAGCTCACTAGTGTTATAGAGATCAGACATAGAGTAGGATTGTGCAGAGGAAACTATAGAGTAAGATTACAAAATCGAACCCAAATTAAGAAAAGCTTGGTATCCTAGAAAGAAAGTGAAAAAAAGTTCTAAGAAGAATGGAAATAATGATGGATCTCATAGAGGCACCCTCCGCCACGATCCAGTCACCTTTGGATATTCTATGCCTGTGTTCTCTCACTATGCCCTCATATCAACCATGTGATACAGGTGATCTTACCTTCCATCTAAGGAAACGTAAAGTAGATAGAGCAGTTTAACTTGGCAAAGTTTCACAGAGACTCATCTTAAAGTCGAATCCAGGATATGTGACCTGGAACTTTGTTTCCTATAATACGGAACTTTGTTTCCTAAATATGTCTGCAGAAACTCGGCTGCTTGGACTCTTGAAGGCCAATAGGACAAGAACTGCAGAGTAACCCAAGCTGACATCAGTCAGTATCAGTGAAGTTCTCGCTGTGGTAGTTCTGTTAACATCTATCTGTTCCGTAGGAATTAACATGAGAGAAAGGAAAAAATAACTTTTTTATAAATTA
>NW_004949095.1:11056680-11086408 GCF_000317375.1 Microtus ochrogaster
TGTGTGTGTGTGTGTGTGTGTGTGTGTCTTTGAAACATGGTCTCATATAATCTAAGCAGTCTTGCACTCAAGTAACTGAGGCCCCTTACTTCCCAGTGCTGGGATTGCAGGTATGCAAATCATTACTGACTCTATATCATTCTGTAAAGAGTAAAATGTTTATTAATCTAGAGCTATAACTCAGGAAAAGTATGTGTGATTCATCCCTTTTTAAAAGTTTGCCACAGGAAGTTTTAATGTCCTGTTTATATAGTTTATAATAGTTTCCTTATATATTAGAAATTTGGTTTCAATTATACTTTATTTTTAGTTCTCAAATAAAGCATAGCACAAAGGCTTGTTTATTTTACTGACATTCTTATATTTTATAAACTAATAATGTAGAAACCAGTTTTCTAGTGAAAAATTTTCCCCCAAATTTCAACTTACTGATTTAAAATGGAAATTGCAACTGTCGGCAAAACTACAATAATTCTACCTGTGTGATGATTTCATCATCTTCCTATCAATAACTCAATATGGAAAAATCAAGCAGTAATCAAAGGCCTGGTGGGTGAATATAGAATACAATCTAGGGAGCAAACCTTTAACAACTGAAGGAATCTCTCCCATGAGATTTTAATCACCTATCTCTATTACAAAGCCTTATCTCACAGGTTTCTTCTTTATGGGCTCATCTCCATATTTTCACATCTTCTCTTGCCCATCGCTTGTTTCTAAGTGCTTTTGGGTTAACCTTTTCATATTATAAGTTGTATTTTACTTTTTGTTTGTTTTTATTTTTTTTATAAGTTGTATTTTACATTAGCCCTTTCTTCCCCTAAGGCCAAGAGGCATACCGTGAAAAAAGGTTGTGAAATCCAGCCATCATTTAATTATGTGAACTCACAAGTGCTGATGGTCACATATAATTTACAATAAATTGGAAATAGCACAAAGATAAAAACTCAAAAATTATTTTATGGAACTATTTATATAACTTAGAGAAATGGATTTAAATTATTATTTTATAAATTTGATAAAAGAGTCATTTTATGAATAAATAGATTAATAAATAAAAAAAAACCTTCAAGGTATCTTTCCTATTGTCCAAATGAAAACTACTTGGCTTATTTTTAATGACTCTAATATCTAAAAAAAATCATGACTTCCTTATCCACAGCTTTACACAGACTCACTCTCTGGCTCCCTCAATACTCATGCTCAGCTAGTTTTCAAATATTTAGTCAAGGTCAGCCTACTGGGAATGGTGCCACCAAATGTCCTTAATCCTATACCAATCACGTCAAGATAATGCCCACAGCATGGCCTATAGACCCATCTGATGTGGGCAATCCCTTAACTGAGAATCCCTCAGAGGACTCTAGGTTTTGTAAAGTTGAGAGTAGACGCTAACTAGGGCCGGGGTTCCTTGAACTCCTGCATGGCATACTCCAGATGCCCACTCTCAACACCTACCCTCTTCTGGCAATGTCTATCAGTGCTGAGTTTATTGCTCATATACTCCATCCTTCAAGACTCAACTAAGAGCAATTTTTGTGCAAAGATCCTTGTTCCCATGGAGAATTATTCTCCTTGCTCCTCTAATACTCAATTATAGCGCTTGTTGGACATTTATATTAATATAAATATATTAATGGGTATTTGCTCACATTATTTTTATCTAGCCTCCTCTCCAGACTATGAAATTCCTAAAGTGAAAGACTGTCTGGAGGGCTGGAGAGATGGCTCAGAGGTTAAGAACATTGCCTGCTCTTCCAAAGGTCCTGAGTTCAATTCCCAGCAACCACATGGTGGCTTACAACCATCTGTAATGAGTTTTGGTGCCCTCTTCTGGCCTGCAGGCATACACACAGACAGAATATTGTATACATAATAAAAAATAAATATTTTTTTTTTAAAAAAAACTATCTGGAGCATATAACAGACACTTAAAACCACTCTGCCACCCTAAAGTATCTTCACTGGTCTTTATGAAGCCTCTTAAATGCAAATGCAGGAATTTCAAACACATTTTAACAAGGAGTCAGGAATTTGACTGAATTATACTAATCTTCATATTGTTCTGGGCTTCCACCTCACTGCTGTAACCAGGAAAAGTATACTGACATATAAGCAAACTGTCAAGACACATACAACTAAACAGAACACAGGCATGTTCACAGAGACGGGGGTTAGAACTTCTTTCTCTAAATGTGCACATATTTCTCATTTGAAAGCTACACATTTTTTTCCTCCAAAGTCATATATCACATGCATAAGCATATATGTCTTTAAGGACTTGCCTGAGAAATTCTCCTGGGGGATAGGAGCAGGCCCAGACCAAGACTGGGGAACAATTAAGCTTTGGTTTCTTTTCTGTGGCTCCACCATGGAGTAATATATTATCCAGCACAGCCTGAACCTTCTGGATCCTCACAGAGCTCTTTCAGCTCTTACAGCTGAATTACTGGATGGTGAAGATTAAGCTGACCTATAGAAGAAATGTTTGGATATGGGCCAAACAATAAAAGATGGCTAATACTTGGCTGTTATGCTCCATAGAGAAAGAGCCCTGAGACCTATAAAATTGTGCTGAAGTCAGATTACAAACTCAAGGAACATTATCACACTTAATTACCTGTGGAAGTGTGTGTGTGTCTGTATTGGTCTTAGAGAAGTGGATAAAGTGATCATACCCCTCGGTGACAATGCTGAAGAGAATTCATTTCTTCACATTCAGCATAATGTGTGACCTTTTAATTATACTAGTGCCTCTTCCATAAACATTAATAAAATGTTGATGCGGACCCACAGGACTTTTCAAACATAGAATTATTAATTTCTTAGTGAAAATAGTGTATGAATCAGTTTAAAAGAATTACCATATGAGAGCTAGCACCAGCTCCACTCCTGGTAACATACAGAGATCCACTAAATTTTAAGTAAATGGCAGGAGATGCCTTTAAATTAATTCTTCTCATAGGGAAGAAATTGAGCACTGCAAAACACCTAGCTTTATTTATCTTCTATAACTTCAACTATGGAGACAACACTGTTGAGAGCCAGTCTGCATGAGCAGTACAACTGTGTATTTCAGCTTGTTCAGTCCAGTTACTCCAGAACAGAGATAAGCAAACCACGTCTACTGAAGCTGAGGTGGGGCACATGTGACACATGCCACTAGTGTTCAGGGATTTTGGTGGGAGATCAGACATGGATGGGCACATTATGCTCAGAAATGTTTTACCTCATTGAACAAAAATGTTTCTTTCAATGGACTTGTCACAAATAAATATTAGACATATTCTTGAACATGTTTTCCCCATAAATTGAATGTTTTAAGGAACATTTTCATAATTCTAATCCACTACACTAAATCAATGTTCATGTGTGTGCAAAGCAAACATCTCAGTAAATTTTTTATTGCCCACAACCAATTCAAAGAAAATTATGCTTTTTTCTTCTAAACACTATTGGAAAACATCATTTTAAAGAATGTTTTTTTCAGTGCTGGGATGGATCTCAGGGTTCACACCTCTTGGATGAGGCTTACCACTGAACCACATCCCCAGACTCTGAAACTCTTCTGTTTTCTTTTTTGAGACAAGGTCTCACCATACAGCCTAAGTTTGCCTCAAACTCATGATCATTTGCTAGGATTACAGACTGAGCTATCATGCTAGGCTGGGATTCCCCTCTGTATGCTATGAATATGTTTTATCACTATTGGTTAATAAAGAAGTTGCTTTGGCCTATGGCAGGGCAGAGTATGTTAGGCAGGAAAACTAAACTGAATGCAGGGAGAAAGAAGGCAGAGTCAGGCAAATGCTAGCCAGCTAACGAGGAAACAAGACAAACAGAAAATGAGGTAACATTTTAAGTAGCTACTGGGTATAAAGTTAGTGCATTTCTGAGTCTAAGCTTCACTGGCTCTGTCTACAAAACGTTATGGGGAAAGCTTTGCTGGCCTCATGCCAAGAACTGTACAAGTGTCCTTATCCCTGTGAGGAACTCAGCAGTACAAGCTAAAATCTTAATACTGCCCAGAACACTAGAAAGTTTAAAGGCTTGCTGCTAACTACCCCCATACTATGAATGTAGGGTTCGCTACTGTGTTGGGCAGCATTCCCAGTTTGTGTGCCAAGAATGAACATTTTCTGGAGACGAAACACCAACCTCACACAAGAACTCTCTGGTAGGGTTGAGCTGGCTCTCTCCATTGGGGCTGAGCTGGGCTCTCTCCATTGGGCTGCCTGAGGGAGAACTCTCTGGTAGGGTTGAGCTGGGCTCTCTCCATTGGGCTGCCTGAGGGAGCAGAGAAAGGCTAGAGACAGTTGTGCTGGTTATATTTGGTTGTTATTGGATCTGGAAAGAACTAAAAGGAGAGCCACTGGGGATTTCCCTGATTCCTCATTTCTTTATTTCTTTATATTATTATTATTATTATTATTATTATTATTATTATTATTATTATTATTATTATTATTATTTTTGGTTTTTCGAGTCAGGGTTTCTCTGTAGCTTTAGAGCCTGTCCTGGAACTAGCTCTGTAGACCAGGCTGGTCTTGAACTCACAGAGATCCGCCTGCCTCTGCCTCCCAAGTGCTGGGATTAAAGGCGTGTGCCACCATCGCCCGGCCTCTTTATTTTTTTCTTAATTGATTTTTATTTCTCGATGCAGGGTTTCTCTGCATAATAGCTCTGGCTATCCTGGAACTTACTTTGTAGACCAACTGGGCCTCAAACTCACAGAGATTCTGCCTGACTCTGATTCCTGAGGGCTGAAATTAAAGGCGTGTACCTCCACCACCAGGTTCCTCATTTCTTGATTTGATTATTTGATGTGTGAAGACCCACCATACATGTGAGGGGAGGAGAGATAAGGTGAATCAAGAAACAGGCGTATGTAAAAAAAAGATATAGACTAAAATGCACCTTATAACTCATGCATCATATGCCCCAGGGCTCAGACAGAATACTAATCAGAAGGTAGGATGTTCATCTTTGTCAAACAGGCTACTTTTTGAGATTTCCAAATTTATTACTACATCCATTAGACAGAGCATGTCCCAGGAGATAGTGGCCATGAAGTACATGATACTGCGTTCTCGAAAATATAGCCCATAAAACTAATATAGATAAAAAGAGAAAGTAAGCCCACAGTAATTCCTGAATAATGGAATTAAAAACAATTATATATTCCACTAGTTCAGAATAATCAGTATAGGCATTAAATAATTACTAGTTCAAAGGAAAACACTAGGCCATAATACCATCTAAAGGGTAAGGGCTTGGGAGATAAACTGAGTCATAATCTTAAGATAAACATATCCTAAAAGGTAAAGTGAAATGCCAAACTGATGTGTGATTCCACTCCGTATGCTTGGTTAATAAAGAAGCTGCTCTAGCCTATGGCAGGCCAAATAGAGCTGGGTGGGGAGGAAGAGGGACAGGGATGGGATGGAACTAAACTGAATGCAGGGAGAAAGAAGGTGGAGTCAGGGAAACACCCTGTAGCTGCCAAAAGAGAAAGACGCCAGAATCTTACCAGTAGGCCACAACCTCAAGTGATACATAAATAGAAATGGGTTAAGATATAAAAGCTAGTAAGAAATAACAGTGTTCAATTTTTATAGTTTCTGTGTGATTATTTGGGTTTGGGCAGCTGGGAAACCAATGCGCAGTTCTCCTATTACACCAAACATAATGTAAACAGGCACAAGAACCAGTTCTGAATGTGCCCTTTTTCTCTTAAAAGGTGGGGATAAGGGAAGTGTCTAATAACCCATGGAGAAAAAAGCAAGGAAAGAACATAGTGAAGATGCAGTGCAAACTTTAACTGGGAAAATATGCCCAGAGCAGCACCTGAGCAGACTGTGGCATGGGTACCAGCATCAAAGCTTTCCACAGAAATCAGAAGAGGGATGACTGGAAATGCTTCAGAGCCTACTTACCACATTGCCTCCCACGGAACAGAATTCAGCAAATTGTTTAAAATGATTAAATCAAACCTCTGCCTTTCCCTTATACTATTCAAAATTACTGCAAAACATATTGGGACAGAGAAACAGGAGATCTCCTAGGTTTGCTTAATTTGGGGCAATGTCACTGGCTTCAGCACTGAAATATGAATATAAACAACATTTCCTTCCACATTTGAGGTTCTCAAACAGGTGTGCTGTCCCTGTGCCCACTCTTCCATTTTTGCCCAAGTTTTTGAGACTGAGTGTTCTGAAGTCTTAAGACAACAGAGAAAGGCTACCAGGCTCTATCAGACATTACATAAATGACAAACAGATTTCAAGTGTTAATTCACTGAGGTTTCAGATTTAATTTGTTATAAAAATATAGTTTACCCTAGTCAACTAATACAGAGCCAATATACAATAGCAGATTCAAAATCCAAGTTGATTTCTCTAACTAATACGAAGGATGACTTGGTACTAGATAACCTCTCAGTAAATAATTCATTTCACAAGAGAGATCACGGAAAAGTGCTAACTTGCTTGATGCTCAAAACATTTTTAATAAAATCTACCATGTATTCCAAACTAAGAAAGAATTTTCAACAAAATAATAAAGTAACTTTTGTTGTTGTTTTGCTTTTTGGCAGGGTCTCTCTCTGTAGTCCAGGCTCACCTCAAACCCAGTGGTTTTCCTCCATAAGCCTACCTAGGCGTTACTATTCTATCGTGAGCCACTGCACCCAAGTATCAGAGCGTGTATCTAAAACTAACCACTAATACTAATTACAAACCACTGTAAAATTTCTAATTTATACATAGGAAAATGATGCCTACCAGTATCCCTATTGCTAAGCATTGTTTATCAAGTCCCAGAAAATGTGAAGCAAAAGCCAAAGGAAAATAGGTAAGGGTATAGAAATGAGGGAAATGTGATGTGGGTAGACTACATGGAAAAGAATCAACAGAAGAAAAAAACCTAATCCAGTAAAGTAATAAAATGTTTAAATAACACCTGTGTTTTTTCATATTATCAAAAAATTATTGGAAAATATATTTAAAGCACCTCATTCATAAAGGCAACAATAATATGAGAATTGCATATTACAGCAACCCTGATAATTACATAGCTTCAAAAAGACAAATATTTTGAAATAAATATTTCTCTACATATTGATTTTTATATTTTAATTAAAACAAAAGTTCGAAAGAAAGTCTTGAGAATTTGACAAAGTAATTCTTAATGTAAATATATTCATTTGGATATAGACTACCACAAACATTTTAGAGTTATATAATTACACATCAGCTATTAAAACAGTGAACATGGGAGAATGAATTCTGGATCAGACAGAGGCTGGAGAGATGGTTCAGCAATTAAGAGCACTTACAGCTCAAAAGGAATAAGAATTGGTCCTTAGTTCACACACTGCATGGCTCACAATTACCTGCAATTCCAGCACCAGATGATCCAAATGCCTCTTCTGGCCTCTGCATACTCTCTCCTACACACACACACACACACACACACACACACACACACACACACACACACACACACAAACACACAAAAATAAATCTTAAAATCAAAACTAAACCTGACAGATCCTCTAAGACAGTGGTTCTCAACTTGTGGGTCATGGCACCATGAAGAGGTCAACAGACCCCTTCACAGGAGTCACCTAAGACCCTGGGAAAACACAGATATTTATATTAAATTCATAACAGTAGCAAAATTAGTTATGAAGTAGCAACGAAAATAATTTCATGGTCAGGGTCAGCACAACATAAAGAAATTGTACTAAGGGATCACAGCATTAGGAAGGCTGAGAACCACTGTGTGGCATGACTAGTCCTTTCTGCTAAAGGATATAGAGTGAGTTTTCCCAAGTGGAGAGTGAAGTGAAAAGGACAGGAAGGCTTCACAGACACCTGGAGGGCAGACATCACTGACTGAGGGCATCAACTTGTGCTTGGCTGTGGTGGTGCCCTATATCCCAGCAGCCACACTAGTTAGCCATAGAGGCCAGGCAGTGGTGGTGCACACCTTTAATCCTAGCACTAGAGAGGAATATAAGGAGGGGTAAGACAGGAACTCTCTCTCTTCAGTCTGAAGATTTTATAGAGGTAAAAGCTCTCTAGTGGCTTGGCTGCTTTACTTTTCTGATCTTCAGGCAAGCTTTGTTTATTAAAATACAAATGAAACATCACTACACCACTGCTCTAAGGGAACGATCAAAACAGAATTCTAAGCAGAATTTTTCTTTGCAAAGAACCCATCTGCTACATGAGCCACACCACACTGGTCACAGGAAGCCGTGCCTAGCTGTAGCTACTATGAAATTACATTCACAGGTAGCATGAAAGCTAGAGAAATATGGTATAAACTGCATAAACCCAAGTAGTAGAGGAAGTAAATATCAGCTTAAGCCCACATGATCAGTTGCAAAAACAAGGATTATAATTGAGTGTTTCTGGTGTATTAAGAATGCATTGATACAGATACTTGTGTTTTCTTTCCTTATCATGTGATGTAACGTCAATTATAAGAATATCAATGGTTATATTTTATATACTAAAATAAGTTCCCTCAATGGACATTGACACCTAGTTTAAATTTATAATGCATTTGTGGTTATATGAGGGACAGTTATATCATGTTAGGTGTAACTATGACTTGGTTAAATATATAATTCATATGCAATGATATGTGGAATAGTTACATCAATTTAGGTGTAATTATGACCTTGTTATCGTTTTCATTTGGAAATTAATCACAAGGATATATGATTGTATGCTAAACTGTCAAAGGATTGACTTGTGGTGGCTATTCTTGTTTGTCAACTTGACTACATCTGGAATTAACTAAAACCCAAAAATGGAGGAGCATACCTGTGAGAGAACTCTACTTGATATGAAGTGGGCAGACATATCTTAAATCTTTGGAGGTAGGAAGACTCACCTCTAACCTGGGTCATTCCTTCTTCTGGAATATAAGGAATCTTTTGCTTTGCCCTTTTTTGTTTTTGTTTGCCTTGCTAACAAGTCCATTCCTTCACTGGCATTAGAGAATCCTCTTCAGGATTCCAGCATATACTGAAAACCAGCTGAGACATTCAGCTTCATGGACTAATGTATTCTTGAACTTCTTCTGTTCATAGGCAACCATTGTTGAATTAGCTGGACCACAACCTGTCAATCATTCTAAGAAATTCCTTTTTAAATATAAAAACTCATCTGATAAATTCTGTTACTCTAGAGAATCCTGAATAATATAGTCATGTAAGGTGAATATCTTTATTCTAGAAAACACACGAAGTTATCCAACATGAAGGGTTATGGTGTACCAATATGTCCCAGCACATTTACCAAATGTCTTAAATATACACCCATAATATACACTGCATCTATGTCAATATATGTATATATATGTATATATATATATACATATATATACACACAGACATACATATATAAACAAAGAAAACGGAAAACAACTGGTAAATATGGGTTATGGCACTTTTCCATAGTTTCAAAATTTCTCAGATTACAGTAGAATAAAAGCATGTCAGGGTTTTAATGTCTATTTTATAAAATATAGTTTAAAAAGAACTATTTCTAAGTTATATTATTTACTGTGGGTTTAAACTGGATGATTAGACTAGGTAAACAAATACAGGTTTACATCTGTCTTATGCCTGCTCCTGTGTGCATATGATTGACACAAGGTAGGCACTGGGACTTGGATGCTGCTGGGGAGAAGATGTGCTGGGGGGGAGAGGTAGGTGAGACAGCACGAGGGAGAAAATGTTGTACCTCCGCACAAGCTTTGTAAAAACTATACAATTCCTCAAATCATATGCACAAAAAATCCTCAACAGATATTTAAGAACCCAAAGAACTGACTTTGCTTGAGTTCAGTAAATTTCATTTGGGTTTAATACCTTACTTAGCACCACAAATAAAATAAGGTTGATTACTATGGAATGTTGAAAATCTTTTAGATTTACGTAAGGGTTTGAGTATGTCTTGTCTAAACCACTCAGGAGATATGTCTCTAATTTTGAAGATTTTTAGATTCTGTTAATTATATATGCTAGGTAGGCATCCTCAGTTCCAAAATTTAAAATCCAAAAGTGCTACAAATACTTCAAAAATCGAGCAGTAATTTAAGATGTTAGGATTTTACAACCCTTGGATTTTGATTGCTGCTTTTTACCAGACACAAATCTGCTGCTGGCAATAATCTCCACTTATTAAAGATTTGGGTTATTGTTGTTTTCCCTCTTATGTGTAGTAATACTCTGAAAGAGAAAGAAAATGCAGAATAAAATTTTAATTCTCTGGCAGATAATGCATCTTATTATTAGAACCATAATTTTAGTGTTTGAAAAGGTGAACTATGATTATTAGGGAACATAATGTTTAAGTGAAAGTGTACATTATGGTTGCCTGAAATGTGAGCCTGAAAGATGGCAAACGAAAACAAAGACCAGCTTAAATCTGTGAGTGATAAATGTGTGCAACCTTTTAAAGGACAGAAGAGTCAATAATTAATAAAGACGAGTGTTCAGATTTATTTGGAAATTCACAGTTTCTAGTGGTACTACAGCTTTGTAGTTACATATTTAAAACCCTCTTCACAACAGTGTGACTTACCACTCTAGCTTGGCTCTCATCTGGATTTCTTTTCAAGGACCTGCTGTACCTTCAGGTCCTGTTGCTCTGAATAGCTAATTGTGCAGACGGGAGGGGGGGGAGTTCATCTCCTAAAACATACTGTTAACCTAAAGCAGCAACTTAAACAAAAATAGGCTTTAAATAAATCACATTACAAACAATACCAAGAAAGGTACTAGACAAATTTAAAAACAATTATTAACGAAAGTGCTCAATAAGTTATAACTTAATTTTACAACACAAAATGGTCAATTCTCTCAGAAACACATTTCACTTTCATTCATCTCTGTACAATCGCACATCAAGAAACCAATTTACTCAGACACTGCCAATTTCTTAAGGGAAAAAGGAACCAACAGAGACAGACGCTGACACCTCACACACATATATCTGCACATTGTAGCCAACAAAAGCAAACATCAAGGAATCATAATCCTGTTAGACTTAACCAGTTTAACTGAGTAAGGCCTGACACACTCACTGACTGCTTCTGTGACTATATACAATGGCAATGACTGGGTCATGGGAAACCTGGTCTTGGTGATGTGAACATCTGGAGGATTAGTGTTTGCTGTGAACATTTAGAATGCAATGTAAAAAAATCATCACAAGTAGTTAAGTGTGTTGAAAGGTGAATTTATAATAAATTTGTTTTCTGTTATCTGTCATTTCCAAGAAAATATTTTACCATTTCACTGAGTTAATAACTCAGGAAAACAAATAACCCAATTCAACTAAATTCAATGAAAGCAAGGATGAATCATCACCTTTTATGGAAAAGGATTTAAGAAAATTTCAGAAGGTGTTTATTTCCAGTGAGACTGCTGAGCAACTCTAAGTTGGCAAGTCTTTAGGATCTTTATGCAAATGACCCACACTGCTGAGCTTCAGGCACGGACCACCTTAAAGCCTTGTAGTGTTTGCAGCTTCAAAACCCTAATAAAGTTACAAAACAAATCAAATGACAAAAAAATCCTCCCTCCTCTTCCAGTGGCATTATAAATAGACAAAGGCACATAAATATGGGAAGGTGCAAGAAATAGGAACCAAGCTGAAGGAAGAGGTTTAGGCTTTCATTCCTATCCCACCCAAAGAACTGGGCTTCCAAATTAACTTTTGTCCCAGTAATTATCTGTGAAAAAACATCTTTATAAAATGTCTATCATCTTTATAAGGAGAGATCAGTCTTGTAAAACTGTAGTTCATCAGCCAAGATTGACACAATCCTGTTTCCTTTCTAAAAAGGCAAAAACCATAATTTTTTAATACTTTCCCCAATATTTTACCCCTCCCCTAAACCCTTCAAATACCACAGGCTGTTCTCCAAAGAACAACAAAAAAAGTCTTCAGTACAAATGTCCAGTTCCTTTTAGATATGTCCCGAGACTGCAGTAACACCAAATGCTCCTACTGTGATCTCCTTGTTTCCTTTGATTATGTCATGCAGGCTCGGCAATGATCCCGACTTAGTCTGTATAAGAGCTTTTATTAATTTTCCTTGGTCTTGGACTTTAGACCGCCTTCGTTTTAAAGCCCTCTTCTCAGTTTTTGTCTTTTGGGTCTGTCCATTGCACAGACTTGTACAAGCTGAAATGCCACAAAAATAGGACTCTTCTGACTGTGATGAAGTTTCTGAGCTTCCCTCAGATGGAGGGCCCTTGTAAGAAGAGTGATAAACTTCTCCCATATTAGAAAAATCTCTCTGGTTCGTAAAGGGCTTTCTTCCTTTTATGTCTCCATTGGCTATAGAGTGCAATGGATCTGCAGGCTTTATCGTCTCAATTTTTTCCATTTTGTACTTGCAACGTTTCTTCTATAACAGAAATAAAAGAAAGCACAGAAATTACTCCTTCTTATTAGATATGAGATATAAAAGAGGAAAGTACTACTGCCTATGAGAAGTAAGGCAGTGTTTTACACACACACACCACTCTTCTGTTGTGAACAGATGGAATCACTGACATCCCAGTTTGTAAATGCTACTTCAAAGTTCCAACAGCTTATAGTTACTTATGCATACAGAAGACTTAGAGACAACTGACATCTGAATACCTCTATGTGTCAGATGGTACACAAGTTACTCCCTTGTATATTTTATATGTTAACCTTGAAAGATTTGTTTCTGGCTCCTACATGAAAAAAATCAAGCTTTAGAGATGTGGCTCCCTGCCTAAGTTACAAAACAGAGTATCAAAGCCAGAATCAAACTGTAACCTACTTCGCACTAATTAGAAATTCTATTATCTATAGTCAATTATTGCTAATCAAATGTTATGTAATTTGAGAGGTTAAAAAGAAAATCAGGCTTTATAGCCAAGGTGGAAAAATCTCAAGACAGTAAAGATTGTCTACTATCTAATGAGACATCTAAGTAAACCAGTCTGAAACTTTTAAGATGGGGTTGTCAGCACCGATGGGCTGTTGAGAGGATTACAGAACAGTGCTTGCACTGTGCCTGGCATGCATCAGAAGCTCAGTAAATAATGACTTTCACCTAAGGATCACAGCACTTTTCTTCTCTAAATGGTTGAATAATAATAATTTAGGCATCACAGGCCTCTTAAACGTCTCATTCATGTATTCTTGATTTTTACTTTGTAATCTTTTAAAAATGAGAAAATACTTATTGATTCCTATAATGTAGAAAATAGGCTACAGTTTGATGACCTCTCTAGATATTATTTATACCATTATCACAACTGAAAATGAATGTATGGGAACTGAGAAGACAATTCCGTTAGTAAAGTACTTGTACAATAAGAATGAAACTCCTGGTTTGATCCCGAATACTGCATAAAATATGGTGATGCATGTCTGTAACTTAGCATAAGAACTCAAAGGTGCAGACAGAGAATCAGTCATTCTCAGGCACGTAGCAAGTTTGAGGCCATCCTGTGATACATAAAACTTTATCTTAAACAAACAAAACCAAGGGGAAAAAAAAGAAAGAAAATTAACATTATGGTTGAGTATGATGTCTCACTCACATCAACTATTCAGCCCTTGCAGGAGGGATAGAGGCAGGAGGACTGCAGTGAGGTGGGTGCCAGTCAGGGCTACATATTATAGTCCAAGAAAATACAGTGTGAGTGAGAACTTGTCTCAAAAAACAAAACAAAAAAAACAAAAAGCAGGGCCAGCAAGATGGCTTAGCAGGTAAAGTCACTGGTTGCTGATAACTCACAGGGTGGAGAACTGACTTTTCCAAGTTATTATCATCTGGCCTTCACACCTTAAATAAATGTAAAAACAACAAAATAGCCCAAAACAACTAAAAAGGAAAAATAAAAATTAAAATAAACATTATGCCAAGGAATAAATATTAACATTTTCAGTATCTGTCTTTTATTTACTAACACACAGCTTACAAAAGACTTCAAAAGAAAACGAGTATTACCTTTTTCTCTGGAGAGAACTTGAGGGGTTCTACGATGTACAAATCATTTGGGTCTACTGTAAGTAAGAAAGGGGGTGTAAAATGAAAAATGCATTATGCTATGACTAAACACCCAAAACAACATGAGTGATTATTTTATTAATGAAATGGATGACAGGTATCAGGACAGGATAACCATATTTCTAGGTTGAAAATTAGTAAGCCAGAATGGGCAAGGTGGGCTCTGAATTTGGTCAGTTATTTGAAGGCTGGTCATCAACCCTGAAGACAACCAACATTCAAGAATTTTCCATTTTATATTCCAAATTAACAGTCATCAATTGATACAGGAAGGGTCCCTTTCTTGAACGAGATCCATTCCCCACATGATGAAAACAATAGCATTACTGGGCAAGCCAATACAAAGCCTACAGGTAATTCCTAAAAGATGGAGTCAGAAAGATGCATTAATGATATACGTCAAGCATTTGGAATCACATATAGATGCCAATTAGAAGAATATAAAGAGAAATTTGGGAATGCTTTTTTCTAACCTTTTATAGTTCTGATTAAAATTATTAACTCTAAAATATAGTAACAGTTTGAACATGTAGTATATGAAAAACATTCTGACATGATGAGTACATTAGATGATTTATCTCTTTGTTTAAACAATTCTGTTACTCGGGACACTCCTATCCCTCCCTACAACAAACCTCTCATCAGAGCTATGGAACTTTAGCCCTATTCAACAACTCACAGTCTGACTCAGACTAACTTAGTAAACAGCAAATTTATCATTAAGTTACACATACTTGAAACATATTAATAACATGATCCAACGAGTGACAACTTGCATTATTATTCCTCAAAGACTCTTAAAAAAGTCATTAAAAACATCAAAGCATGCAAATATTCCTCTAAATAGCCATCCCTATCAAGCCAATAATCTCCAGTTACTTTTTAAAAACATCACAATGGCTTCCTCTAGGAATCCTGTTGTTAGACTGACTTCCACACTGTAAACAAATGTGGGGAGAAGAGGAAAAAAAGCAAAGCTAACACCACTGAATACCTGCCAAGGACACCACAACCTAATTCTTAGATTAGACCTACAAATAATTTTCAAAGTGGAAAAGCGCACAAAAATGAACAAGCACACAAAGACATAGTACACTGTAAGCAAGGGCCTATAAAAACAAATAAATGAAGATTTGCAAATATTTAGGATACCAAGATGACCACAGACTAAAGCCCATACCACCGTAAATGTGCCTGATTTCAAATGTGGGCTATAAAGACATTGTACTTAAATGTATCTAAATATTAAAAAGCTGGAAAGTATCTCAAGAAACACATACACACACATCAAGAAACTCAAACAAGGCTTTTTAACAAAACACAAAGATTTCTTGGAATAGACAATGTGGTAAATAAAATTTAAAACTCAATGGATGAATTTAGTAACAGATTAGATATAGCTTTAGACTGTGTAACTTAGAAAATGGATTAGGAAAAAAATAATCATGAAAAATGTATCATAAGGAAGCAAAAGGGGGCTGGATTATGAGCATGTACTACTCTTGTAGAGGACCTGAGTTTGGTTAAGCACCCATGTCAGAAGCTCACAGCTCTGGGGACCAACTGGCCTCCAAGGGCACTGCATCTGCAGTCATACAGCCACACATACTTCATTGTAAAATAAATCTTAAAAATAAAAATGACAAAATTTACAAAATAAAAAGAATACAGAGGGATGGATTAATACATTAATGAAATTGGAGACTTAAGACACTGAGGAATAAGTAATTATGTAGGGGGAAAAACCATAGCTGATAATTTTCCATTACTCAAAAAATATCTATGTAGAGATCTAAAGAGCTCAACAAATCTAACATAGGATTAAAGAAAAATTAAAATAGTAGTTTAAGGGGTGTGGTAGCAGGCAGACCTTATAGCCAGAACTACATAGAGACATCCAGTCTTTAAAAAGAAAAAAAAAAAGGAAAAGGTATTTCAGAGGGTTAGAGATCTAATGACAAATAAAATGAAATACGCAGGCAAATTTCAATAAACAATACGAAATTTAATGTCATGAGTTAGAATTAAGCAGAAAAACTAGAACTAATGTAAAACAAAACTGAGTATAATAAACAGGGACTTGCTTGTTAATAAATAAGATCATTATATTGGTTCAGAAAGAGGTAGAAATGCTCCTAAAGACAGGAAATACTTGTACCTTTCTGAAATGACTTATAAAGAACAATGACTGTGAACAATTTTCAACCTAAGTGTTATAATAGGGAACTAAATATCCACTGCACCCTAAGAAAAAGCCTCCTCACAATGATGATGATGGAGAGTACACTAAGCCACCACAACACCTAATGTTCTAAATGTGTGCTAATGCATGCTTAGAAAATGGTCACATTCTTGGAATTGTGATTTAACAGTACCAGAAAAATTCATCACCACAACTTAAGCTAAACACCCTAAACTACTCTTACAAAGAAAATTGCATACCCATGTAATTCTACTAATTAAAAAGGAAGCCTATGGTCTCTAACTATGGCATATCTCAACAGGATGAAAGAGAAGCTTATTAAGAAGATGAAAGAAAGAAAGAAAGAAAGAAAGAAAGAAAGAAAGAAAGAAAGAAAGAAAGAAAGAAAGAGAAGCAACACCTGAAACAGATGTGAAATTATGAAATTCTGTTTTTTGAGGAAAAAAATCAGATGTGGTTCTTATCTTGCTTATGCATTCTTCACAAGAGAAAAAACAGACCTTTGTAAGCAAAATTGAAGGAACCCACAGACCTGCTTTGCAAGAAATAGTAATAGTTTAGAATGAAATAATAAGAAAAACTCATTTCTTTCTCATCTTTACCTGGTTAACAGATAATTATGTTAAAATTAATACCAATATGATTTTGTGTGTGTGTGTGTAAGTATGTATATGTATAAATGGAATGAATGATAATAATGCAAGTGATAGGAGGCAGGATTTAGTATTACTTTGGAGTTATCACCATACCTGTGAAAGGGTATGGCTTTATTTGACAAGTGGAGGTGGGTTAGTTGTAAATGTATACTGTAAAGAAGCAATCATTAAAGTAACTCTATGAAGAATTATGCTGGATCTGCTAACAAAAAGAATCAGGCACAATGCTCAATTATAACCAAAAAGAGTAGAAATAATATAGAGGACAAAAACACAAAGAAACTTAAATGGAAAACAATAATATGGTAATGTTCTAACTAAGTCAAAACCATCTTTAAAATCAATGGTCTAAATAAACTGATTAACGGAGACTGCCAGTCAATCGGGTAATGAGATCCAACTATTACTACTAAAAAATACAATTTAAATACAAAATAAAGAGCAGCTACATTCATTTGAGACAAAGCAGAGTTTTGACCTTGAAATAAAAATTACATAATGATTCCAAGAAGACATACTGATCATAAGTGCATACACATTTAACAACAGGGCATCACAGAATGGAGGTATATAGTCTAGTGATTTTTGAGAAGGTTCTTAGACTACTGTCAGTGAGAAATGAATAATTTAGTCAGCAAATTGAGCAGAGGTTAAAGGACCCTTATGTCATACACAAAAATCAACACCAAGTGGAATAAAGACCTAAGCCTATAAACCTAAGGGAAAAAAAACATACAAGTTTTAGGGTTCAGGTCTTCATAAAGATTTCCTGGTTAGGACACTGACAATAAAAACAAAATGGATAGGATAAAAGCTATGTGCAGAAAGGGAGAAAATATTTTTGAATAATTTATGACACTTACATTTATATGCAAGTGTTTGTGTTTATATGTGTGTGTGTATATATATATGCACATATAATGAATTAGAGAAATGCTAATCAAACAACAGTAATATATCTCACATATATTAGAAAGCTATTATTAGAAAAAACCAAAAAAAATAACATATATGAGAATATGGAAACAATGGAACAGTATTGCTTGGGTAGAGTACAGTAACTATGGAAAGTATGGAGATTATCCAAAAAGAAATGAAAAATACTGTCACATGATCTAGCTATCCCATTGCAGTTATATATCCAGACAAACTGACAGTAGGATTGTCAAAGTGGTATTTGTACAGGCATGCTCATAGCAAGGAGCATTATTTAAAACAACAAAACCAGAAAGCTACAGTAATCCTCATCAGAAGACAAAAGGCTGATGAGATGGTAAAGAAAGGCACCCACACCAAGGCTGACAACCTGAGCTTGATTTCTAGGATCCACAAGGCCATGGCAGAGGAGAGAACTGACTCTCAAAGCTGTCCTCTGTCCTTCACATGTATGCATTCATGAGTGCAGACACTAATGAAACGGGGAAAAAATGGAAAGAAAACGTGGTATATACACAAAGCAGACAATTACTCAGCTTTATTTTTTTAAGCTTTCTAGTATTTTTGTTATTCAAAAAATAACAAATGAAGTAAAAGTAAGAATACTTTAGTATAGACTATTAACAAAATCATAATAATTTTTTTTTGGCTCTTTGGGCTGACGAGGGAGGGGGACTTGATTGGGGGTGGGGGAGGGAAATGGGAGGTGGTGGTGGGGAAGAGACAGAAATCTTTAATAAATAAATAAATAAATAAATAAATAAACTGAAAAAAATTATTCAGCTTTAAAAAGGAGATCTTATTACATACTACAACATGGATGTATCCTGAAGGTATGCTATATAAAATATACCATGTGCAGAAAAACCAAGACAGCACCATGAATATGGAGTATTTAAGTATTTAAATGAAAAGGAACATAAACTACAACAGTATTTAGGTCAGGTAGAGGGGACACTGAGTTATTTATAGACAACAGACACAATTTTCAGATTTCTAAGATAAAAATATTCTGAAGATCGGTTTCACAAAAATGTGAACTTATTACTGGATTTCATACTTAAAACATGGTTAAAATGATACATTTATGTTGTTGCTTAAAAAAAAAAACAATTTGACATGGTTCCTTCCTTCTAAGCTAAGAAGTGAAAATACGTACAAAATGGGAAAATTCAAGGCAGACTAAATAAATGCCCCAAGAGTTTTAACTGAAGAAAAATAAAGAAATGAATAACAGAATCAGGACTAAAGTCAGTTCCTTCCTGCCTATTGTCCTCAACTTTCTTTAGAAGCAAGGATACGTCAAGATTACATCACTGTTTAAAACAGAAGCAATTCTGTTATCAGGAACAAAGCATATTCTATTTGTCCTTAAATAATAAAATATATTAGTTCACTTAATGTGAAATAGGACTAGAACTGATGAAAACAAATTTATCTCCCAAATGCATGAATCTAGCTCAATTACAAAATGCATGCACACCAATCAGAATGACTACAAGACCCGAATTATGAAGTGATTTCTAGAATGTGGAACAGCTGAAGAAGCTGGGAAGAAGTCATTCAAAGCTGATGGGACATCATCCATAGAACACTCAGAAACCCATGTGTTGATATTTACTAAAGCTGACACACAGTCTATGATCCAGCACTCCTACTTCCATTTCTGCTGGCAGATGCATGTATGTGTTGACTTAAAGACATGTAATAATCTCAAAATGAAAACAGTCCAAAGGTAAATGTGTTAATGGGCAGCATCTGTACAGTGGAATGCTGTACTAGAATTAGAATGAATGAACTATATTAGACAGTATGGTGACTCACAACAATTAGGTGGTAAAATACTGGCTATACTGGGAGGGGAAAATGCACAAAGTATTTTAGAGGTGTTAAGAATACACTCCATTTTTTAATTAGGATGTGGATTACACAGGCATACTGAGTTTGTAAAAATTATCTAAGCTTGCACATGGAGTGGATTAAGTATAGAAAGCTTACACTAATCAGGCTCAGGAGTGATTATTTGCAAGACATAACAATGGAAACATTCTGATCAATAACTAAAATCCTAAGGAAAGGGAGAACAGCTGTTATTCAGAAAGCACCCCTAAATAAAATATATAAATAACTGGTTATTTTACCTTTTCTATATGGATAAATTGTTAAGTTTCTTAAGTACTAGTTACAAAGAAAATAAAACAGAAAAATAATTATTCAGTATTCATCTGTTCACCCAAATGTTAGCATGTCTTGAATGAAACCCAATTATAAACTCTGGGACAATGAAAGTGCCTCAAAAGTCCTAAACTAGAGACAAAAAGGGTCCTACCTGCACAAGAAGAGGAGGCAGAAAAGCACAGGATGCTATGGGAGCACATTGAGCATTCAGGTTTTCCATAGCTGCTGAACTTTCTCAAACATCCCTTTCTAAAAAGAAATACTTCTAAACAGGAGCATGTGCAAATAAAACTACTCATTGCTACTTAAAACTAAGTCCCCCTCCCACCTTTTGGGCTTGCAAAGGAACAAAGAGGTTTAAAGTATGAAAATGATAGAGTGGCTTTGACTAGCACAAACACAAAGATAACTCTGATTCAGTTTTTGATTGCAGATGGTCACAAACACAGCAGGTACATTATATACATGCCAGAAGCCAGTTTCATACTACATAGATATACACATAATAAACACATATATCATAGTCACAGAAATCTACCTTCTTTGCTAGTAAACTGCAGAGACTTCGATCTGATGAGGGGAAACGATGTTCTTCTTTTCAAATTCATGTCATCATAGGAAGAGAAACACCTAATAGATTAAGAAAACATTGCATACAATGAGTATATGATCTCTAACTTACTGTATAGCCCATTTAAATGGAGGATTCTGAGAACTGCATAACACATGGAACAAGCCTAAATTAACACACCAGACACTGCTAATGTGAGTAGAACATGTCTGTAAAGTTGTATCTTACAATGTGGATTCTCTTCCATCTCTGAAGCCCACATCCAAATACCCTTCTCAACTAAAATGACTCAAAGGTTTCATGCATTTATTATTAGTTTCTCTCGATTATTCGATGAAGTTATCTCCAAATATAATTATAGTGACCCTCTTGCTACCAGGATGTTTTTAATACTCTGATTTCAAGAAGGAATTACTTCATGTCCTTTTATCTTCTCAGCATTTCTTTGGGGAAAAGAAAAAGGGATTAAAGAAGAAAATTGTGATCTATGATGCTAACCTTACCTTTTAGGGCTTGGATACTGATTACTTTTTGGGAGTTTTGAAATGTAATCTCCATCAAAATGAGAAGTGTTTCGACAACGTTGCATACAGAGCATCAGTCCCAAGACAACACATAAAAGCAAAGACATAACAAGGTAACTCTGTCGATCTGAAACCTAAAAAGATAAACAAAAACAATTATAATAAAGTACTTTAAAGGATATACAATGGAATCTAAAATTCAGAGAATGAGTAATTTTAAATAGTCAATTTACTCCTAAACCATAATACAGAGCATGCTGCCTAAGAACAAACCATTGGACGTTTGTTCTTGCTGTTTCTTCCCATCTAATGAACACCACAATGCTTTGTTAACATGTAGTTTCTTTCCATTTGTATTCCCTTCGTCAGGGATAAGCATGCTAACACGTAGCCTTTCCCACTATATATAACTCAGTTATTAAACCCCTCAGATTCAACCTCAATTCCTTAACTTTACATACTTAATACTTCATTAAGGCTCACTTTTCTATCTTTTAAATATATACTTAAGTCAACTAACCTTATACTATTTTGTACTTCTAAAATCCTGGTCCAAGTTAACTTCATCTAAGTTACTGCAATTCCCTTCTAATAAGCTCCTTTCCTGTTTCTGTTCTTGTCCGTAAACAGACCATTTTCAACAGGGCACCAAATGAGAATTTTTCAACACGTTAAGCATTACTGAGAAGAAATGATTTCCAATGCCCAGAATAAAAATTAACTGAATTGTTCTTTTTTTCAATAGACCTAACAGAATTAACATACCTGCCTTATAAGTAAAACCAAATAATGAAAGTCATGTTTTACAAAAGACTATCATAGTATAGTTCCCAGACAGTAAAGTAATGCATTTTGGTGCTTTGAAAAAGTTCTATGTAAGTAACAGTTTTGTTTGGTTCAAGCTTTGAACTATCATGTTCATGTTTATAAGCTTGCCCCTCTGACAACCTTCCTAGGAGCACAGTGTCTTACAAGAGAGGCAGTTGAACAATTACCTCCCGTTTTAATTCTGCTACAGTTGCTGATAAGTTTGAAACAAGCTGTGTCATGTTCGTCAGTTGTGCCTGTAGCAAATGGATGGCTTCAGTTTGTCGCTGATCCTGTAACAAAAGATTATCATTTTTCTTTATATTTCATCTGTACATTAACCACATTATAGTAAAATGTATAATTTGGAAAAACCACTAAGTTCTTTTAAAATGTAGTTTTACAAAGATCTTAATGGGTAAACACAAACTTTGATGGAAAGTTTTAAAAAAATATAAAACCCTTAAGAATCTTAGGTAACCCAGACCCAGAAAGACAATTATCATATGTACTCACTTATAGGTGGTTTTTAAACATAAAGCAAAGAAAACCAGCCTACAAATCACAATCCCAGAGAACTTAGACAACAATGAGGACACTAAGAGACTTACATAGATCTAATCTACATGGGAAGTAGGAAAAGACAAGATCTCCAGAGTAAATTGGGAGCATGGGGACCTTGGGGGAGGATTGAAGGGGGGAGGGCAGAGGCAAGGAGGGGAGCAAAGAAAAATACAGAGCTCAATAAAAATCAATTAAAAAAAAACCAAACCAAAACAAAACAAATAAAGAATCTTAGGTTGTGGTCTAGCTTCCCTTCAAAAAGAATTACTTTGTCACTCTCAGGATGTAAAATACCATCTAACAGAAGGTAATGAATTACTGTGCAAATTAATGTTGTTTCCACAGGTATAAACTAGTGGATCACCAGTCTCATACCTGCTACTCTCACTAAGTGTTTTTAAAAGTAAAACAGTCAGTAAAAAAAATGCTCAAACTAACTTTTTTTTTTAATAAAAATTGTTCCTTTCGCAGCAAAATACAATCAACCAAGGATGTCATACCTATGAGTGGTCATCTAATTGATGCTATACTCCTACAGATGAAAATAAGGTCAAAGCCACCTCTCTGTATTCATTCAGAAGCTTTTTACAATCAGTATGTCTTTATTTAAATTATCATTCTCATGCATACTGTATACTAGACAAATGGTACTAGAATTTCAAACCTATTAATGAATCTAGAAAGGAAGGAAGGGAGGGAGTGAGGGAGGGAGGGACGGAGGGAGGGAAGAAGTAAGTCCAGGAAATTGAAAACTCAAACACAAGACCTCATAGAAACTACATAACCATTTTTTTATTCTAGACCTATGATTTTCAATTTGATTAAAAAAGTTTTTAAGTGTTAACTGTGTGTGAGGAAAGAGGGGTATATAAAACTATCAAAAGGGTTCGTTTCTACAAACCTTTGATTCTTTCCAGTATAGTTTACCTTCTTAAAATACTATAAGTGATTTATTAAACCACTCCTTTTGAAAACTCAACATACGCAGATTAGCCTGAGATAGTTACAAATGCCTAAAGACAAGTCTAAACTGGTTAACACTTCTAATCAACCTACTTGCTAAGATTAAAAGTACTTATACAGGTCTTTGAGACATATGATACAGTTACTATTTATAAAGAAAGAGAAAATAAAGGCGTTATCAGATTAAAACTCAATATAATATTTGTTGGTTGTGATATACACATAATACTGAAATTTTTCTCCCTAAGACAGAGGTGCAAAGTTATCACCAGTCATACTGTTATCACTATCTACATTGGGTCAAGAGATAAATACATAAAAAAGATGGAAGAATCAAAAAAAGAAATAAAGCTGTTCTTTTCTGTAATGAACCAGAGTACTACAGAGAACAACCACAAAAACATTTCTGCAGTTTTTAGAAAGTTGCAGAAAGGTTGTATACACAAAATGAATTCAATGTTCAAAAAAATGTTTTCCTAGATGAATAGCTAGATACCTTCCAAAGCATGACATCATATACAGCTACGAGGAAAATGTGAATAAGTTACTTTTGCTACTTACATCCTACCAAAGTCAGTGAGTATCTACTTCAAAAGCAACATGTAAATCAGAAGAACCATTATGGAGAATAGTATGAAATTACTCAAAATGTTAAAACAGACTTTCGATATCACCTAGTAATACACTGCTGGGTATGTAGCCAAAGGAAATAAAACAATTTCCAGCATTTATGGCAGAATTATTTATAACAGATAAAATATGTCATTAACTCAAGTTGACTTCCTGTGAATAAAAAGACAAAAAACACTGGTATATTTACACAATGGAATACTATTCAGTTATAAAATATCATTGCTTGTAGAAATGTGGATCAATATGGAGGCTATTACTTCAAGTGAAATGAACCACACACAGAAAGACATGTGCCATATATTCTTACTCATCTGTGCAAACTATTTAGTAAATCTACATAGGCAGGAAAGTGAAAAGATGAAAAGATGTTCAATAAAGGGCACAATAGAGTAGGAGAATTTCTCCTATAGCACAGTGGAAAACTACTGGTTAAAATAATTTATGATACATTTGAAACTAGAGAATACTGACCTATTAACCTGATTATCTATTACACTGTACATGCAAAATAATTACGATACACTCCACAAAGTTGTATGCATATCAGATTACATTCTAAAAAATAAATATACAATAACGAAGAAACCAACCTGTTCTTCTGCTATTCTTGAAGTATTCTGAAGCTTTACTATTGTTTTATTGAAAGCTTTCTGCATTTCTTCCATTTGTTTTCGGTACCTACAGAGTAAAAATTCCTTTAAATTCACTTATCATTAAGTACTGGAAAAATAATTCTGATTTTGAGATTGGACAATTCACTTTTCTTAAAATGACTTGTTCAGGACTGTGAAACACAGTAACACATACAAAAGGTACTAACCAATAGATCCTGAACATCAAGTCTATTCTCATTGCTATAAAAATTAGTATGATTCCTTTGGGATGAAGTACAGTGAGGAAAGACCAGGAACAAATATCTTTTCTCATATTTTACTGACATCTCATTAGTAGCATTTCAAATTAAGAGGGATAAGAAAAAGTGGTATGTCGAGAACTCTAGATATTTGGTGCCCAAGTGATGGCAAATGAAAGGGAAAGAAATTCTAGGACAGATATTGGACATTTACGGAATATGAAACAGAATACAGGTATAAAGACAAGAAGATTGTGCCTGGAGTCTTAATCACTGTGTAAGTGCACTGACACTAAGGAATAAAGGATATAAATTATGACAAAGGAACTGATTTTGTGATCTGCATAAAAGATGTATTGATTGTAAATGCTGCGTATTTTGTCTGCATATATGAATGCTGAAATCTTGTTTGATTTTTCCTTATCTTTATACATCTAAACTCTTAAATATCTGACCCAGACATACTACAAACCCTTTAAGGTACTTTTCCCATGTTCTCTCTGGCAATCGGTAAAAACTGCTAAAGTCAAGCAACAGAAGGAAAAAGTGATGCTGAATACACTAGCACACACCTACAGTCGCAGTTAATCAAGAGGTTGATAAGATCACATAAGTCTAAGAACTCAAGACTAATCTCAGTGACACAGTAAGAACACAAAGCTTTGAACACCATCCAAGTGGCTTGTCCTCTTTTTCCAGTTAAAATCATCCTTATTACATTACCATAAAAATGTCTTTGTAGATCTTATTCAGCTACCAAACTTACCGTGTGAAATGGGTTGTGCTCATGTATAAGAAAGCTTACCTTTGACTAAGCTCCTCCAGATAGCGACCACTGAGAGACATGTTAACTTCTAAGGCTTTAATACGATTATTAAGTCTCATAAACACTGACTCCTTCTGATTTGATCCATGTACGAGATTCCCATTACCATATCCCAGATCTGTAGAATTTTGTAATTCAGCATAGAAATCTGTAGCTGTCCTTTGTAACCCTCTTAAAAGGGCATCTTCTGGAGATTGATCATCCTCTTTTCCTTCAGGCAATGAAGGGTCCATAACCGGAGTCACTATTTGCTTTGGTATATCAGCTGTACTCATTTTGGCTTCCCCGTCTTCAGTGTCTGGCACAGTGCCTGTGCTTATAGGTAGCGGTATTGTTTCAGAGACCCTGATGACAACTTCTGTGGAGGATATGTCTTCTTTCACAGTACTGTCCACTACCTCATTAACTTTATTTGTTTCATAAATAACAGAAGGCTTCTCTACAGAACTAAAGCTCTCAGGCTTTTTTTCCGTTTCATCATCAAACTCAACAGAGCTCTCTTGGGGCATTACTTGTAATGGTGTATGTCCTCCCTCATATTTAACAGACTCAGATCCTTCTACTTTAGACAGTGAATTGATTTCTGGAGTAATATCTAAGAGAAGAGACTGAGAAAGAGTTTGAGGATGGCTTGGTTCAATTTCAATTGCATCCACTGTGTGATTTATCAAATCACTTTGGTGCACACTACTTAAGTCATCAAGAACAACAGTTTCAGCTTCTCTTTCCATGTTCTCATTGTCCACATCTCCACTGGAAGGCTGCAATACTGAAACCTCTACTGACTCGACTGGAAGTAGTAACGATGGCTGAACTGGCACAAAATCTTTTCCTTTACTCATAACAGTTCTGCTGCGTTGTCGATAAAGAGCAATTCTAAATGAGCACCATTTATAAATGTACTCCGAAAAACTAGAAATGCAACAAATTGACGTCAGTTCACTACAAAGTATTTGTGTCTCAGATTCAAACCAGGATGATGACTCATCCTCTTGTTCCCCGCTGCCCAAAAGGGTCACCGTGGATGGACTTGCTTCCTCTTCCTCCTCCTGAACCAGCTGAACAATAGGACTCTCTTTTGGAGTATCTGAGGTTGATGGTTCTGTGTCCTGTGTATGGACTTCATTGGTTACATATCTAGAAACACATAGATATAATTACATATCACTTAGAAATCTAATGTTAAAATAAGCTTAAGGAAAATGTCTTAGCACGACATAAAGACTGGGATTACAGAAGTAATGGTGAGTACAAAGTTGTACTGAGCTTTCCCTATAAAATATTTTTTCATTATATTTAAAAAAAATGTATATGTCAGAAATGGCAACACAAAATCCACTTACCATGTAACCAGGTAGCTCAAACCACTGTATTTAACCACATCAAATTTGCTTCCTTTTAATGTTTGACTCTAAATAAGTGAATTAATTCTCTTGCCTGCAGGTACAGTGTGCCTTTCCATAACAGACTTACTCTTTACATGCCTTACCACCACTCTTTATAGACTAGAAATTAAGATGCTCAAGAGCTAGAACTAGAATCCAGGATTTTAATATCATCTGTAGAAGGTAGCTCAAATTCTCAATGACATTTCTGTAGGCTTTGGGGATCCCCCCCGTCCCCTCCCCACACACAGAAGACTGCCTGCTTTTAAGGAAATACAATCTTATCATCTGAGTTAGTTTTCTTACTAAAAGACAAATATATGACCACTTTAATAAAAAGTCTTGGCTCATAAAAACCAACAATGTCATTAAGCCTGCCTCACCATTGTCTCTAGAGTAGGCCTGTGTGGTTGGGCCTAGCAGGGTGGAGTAATAGTAGAAAGTTACAGTGCCCATGGTTGTGTCTGAGACAAAGATGATTTCTGAGTACAATCTTAAAGAACAAATGAAAAACCTGAAGAACTCAGGTAACATCAATACCAAAATTAAATTATCTTTACATGCAAAATCTCCTACTTAAAAAATTACTACCAGTTAATGTTTCCAAGTACAGACTTCTGTCACCACAATTACAAAAGCAAAGACAAAGAGCATTTAAGGAGACTTTCATTTTTGCTGAGAGCAAAATACTAACCAGTTAAGATAAAACAATTAGGTTATGCTTCTCTAAACAGAAAGAGCTATCTATAGCCATCTAGATCCATTTAGTACCAAATTGTATTTCTTACATATTCAAGGGCACATCATCTATTAGTTACTGAACAAACTATGACAGTAAAAAGGAGTAATCTGGAGAGAGGGAGGAGAAAATGTTTAGCTATATATTGTTGTACATACTCTAGTCTGTTACAATTAAAAAAGCCTTAAGCATAGGAAAAGAAAATAACAGCTTTCCATAACTTTTAGTAATATTGTGTATGGAGTCCTGCCTTTTTTCTTATCTCACCAAGTGACTACTCTAAATCATTTTTAAAAATTAGAGTAAACAAATGAAGAAATTTTACTATGCAATGATATATAATAAAAGTCAATGTGGTAGCTTTTACCTATAAATCCAGTACTTGAGAGAAAGAACAAAGAGGATCACAAGTTTGGGGCCAGGCTGAACTACATAAGGAGATGATGTTTGTCTCAACAATATCCCCTTTCAAATATTCATGATTGCATGTGTACACACACACACACACACACACACATATAAATAATTTGTTTAATTTGTTAAAAACAGTGAGCTAATTCGGGCGGTGGTGGCACGCAACTTTAATCCCAGTACCCGGGAGACAGAGGCAAGCAGATCTCTGTGAGTTCGATGCCAGTCTGGTCTATAAGAGTTAGTTTCCAGGACAGGCTCCAAAGCAACAGAGAAACCCTGTCCTGAAAAACCAAAAACTGAAGAAGCCTAGTTATAAAATCAAAAACTGCAATTATACCCCCAGATAATAAGAAATACTATGAATGTCTCTATCACTAATACATATTTTAGGACTTTTTAAGAATAAATAACACATATGCTTTATTTTTCACTCCAATCACCTAATAAATGTTTTCAGCCACTTTCAGAATATAAATATCTCACTCTGTTCTTCAAAGCACAAAATCGTTTTTTAAATAATTTATTTAATTTTGTGCACATTGGTGTGATGGTGTCAGATTCCCTGGAACTGAGTTACAGACAGTTGTGAACTGCCATGTAGGTGCTGGGAATGTTTGAACCCAGGTCATCAGGAAGAGCAGCCAGTGCTTTTAACCACTGAGCCATCTTGTCAGCCCCACAAAATCATTTTTTAATTATCATGCTGTTTGGGTATTACAGTTCAAAGCATACACATTGCAATTCTGATTTTCTACTATTGTGAAATAGTTCAAATTTATATACGCCCCTCTAATAGAGTTCTTGAGAAAAAAAGATTTTCAGATTTTACACAATAACCACAACTCAACAGCCAAATAACTAAATTTATTGTCTACTATAAATAATATGTACCTACAAATAATATGTACCTATACTGTCTTTGGTAAGAAAGCCCCTCAAATGAAGATACTTTATGTTACCTATATACACAACACTGCCCAAAGTGTTCCACTGGAAAAAAAAAAAAACCAACATACAAATCAGTTTGAGAAAGGGAACAACTTAATTTGCTGGGTGACAAATGTAATTCAAGAACCAGTACTGCTCTAGATATTTTGGCTACCCTAGGGATATCATATATACAATGTTTTCAAAATTAATTAAAAACACAAGTCTTTGAAATCTATTCTCAAGCCTAGAACAATCACCTTCAGTAAAGAAATATTTTTCTTAAAAAAAGATTCAATGTGTGAAAATAATACATAATACCAAAACAACCAATGTGTGCTGTGGAATGCAGTGCTATTTTTTAATACACAAATACAGGAATGAAAAGAAGTAACTGAAGTTCTAAGTAGCTGTAGGGATTATCGTCTTACGACTCAGGCTCTCATAGATGACTGCATATATATATA
>NW_004949095.1:11086508-11090222 GCF_000317375.1 Microtus ochrogaster
ATATATATATATATATATATAAAACAAGCTCTCTGCTGTATTAATACACTCAGTTCTGTTTTAATAGAACTAATGTTACAATAACTTACTCAGGCGATGGAACAGGAGTTGGAACACGAGTTGATGCAGGCATTTTAGGTGCAGTTGTGGCAGTGGCATTCTCAGATATACTTTTATTTCCTATTTTAAGAAAGATGCCCACATTTGAGTTCAATGTTTAAAAGTTGTACCATAAAATATTTTATTGTAACAAATTAAAAAGAGCTTTAGCCTCTTGGGGAAGGGGAAGAAAAAGGTCAAACACATTTACTACTAAGGAGTTTTTTCTTTTAAATCTAAGTTCTCTTAGAAAGACATAACTGTACACGATTACAACTATAAAGAATGAATGTTATTCCTTAACTTATTTGATATTATAAATTTTGCATAGTCTTACATTATTAATATGCTTCTAGACCAGAAAGTTATTAGAAAATGAGGAAGCAAAATGGGTAATTTTTAAGCTTACACTTGGCTTAGTGTTTTTTTTTTTTAAAAAAATAAAAGGCACCGTTTGTTATTATTTGGTAATTATATTATTTGCCATTCTCTGAAAAAAATGGCTTACTACATTAATATTTCTGCTACACAAAGGAAAGCCCAATACGAAGTATCACTAGGACTTCAAATTCTCAGGAAAGAGATGAGGACATGGAATTATTACTGTCATAGCTAAGAAGAATCAAGTATCAGTTCATTTGGGCACGGTGGTAGCACCTGCCACCACCCAGACACTAGAGAGACTGAGGTAGGAGGATTGTTAAGTTCAAGGCCAGTCTGGCAATTTAATAAGACCTGTCTCAAAACTAAAAAAAATTTAAAGCCTAGGTATAATGCTCAATAGAAGAGAATTGTATAGCAGATGTGATGAACTGGGTTGATCAATTCTACCAGGGTGAGAGAGGAGTGTAGAGGGGGCAGGGATCAATTCATGAATTTTATGCAGCTGTAGATCTTTCATTAACAAAAGAATCTGTGAAGTTCAATTAATGATGATTAATAGAGGACTGCTAAGTTCTTTTCAATGGTCTCTCCATTTCTAAATGAAAATTCTATTTTATTGGTTTATTACTTCCTTTTTCTAACTTAAAGGATTCATGAAGTACCAGCTATTTTAAAGATGCAAAAAATGATTAGGTACCTTCTGTCAAGTCTTCAGTTTTTGCTCCCAGAATATTAGCAGCAATATTCACCATATTTAGAATGGCATCTAAAACAGAATTCAATCAGAAAAACAATACCAATATACCTAAACAGTCTCATTAAAATCTTAATATAATTTTTAAAAAGTCCATAAAGGTCTTTAAGCCTTTTTCTTTGGGTTAGTTACCTTTGTATTTCCTATCAAAGTCCAATAAAGGACACAGATTTTTAACCAAAGTAAGCTGAAATTTTAATGTTCAGAAGGAATTTTGAATGCAGTTTTTTTAAGATAAAATTTCCTCCTATCTTTTACGAAATACTGTGTTTAGCACATTACAAAATTCAATTACAGTTCAGCATATAGCCTGGACTGGAACATGAAAAAAATGAGATGCTCAAAATTCATATTTCAGTTTTTTAAAAGTTCTACAGTTAAAAAAACAACTTATATAAACAAAGTAATTTCTAAAGAGTGATTACATAGGTTAAAAATAAATTATTATCCAAAGAAAGGCAGAAATTTACTATTATTAATTTTATATTATCATATAATTACCTATTGATTACATAAACCTGTAATACACAATTAAATTCCTTTGATGACTTTTAAAACTAATTAGGCAAAACAATGTTTTGGGGGTTGTATAAAGCCCCCAATATCTTTGATCTTGTGGAAAGTTCAAATTTTTTAAAGTCAAAACTAAAGTTAATAGGTAGAACAATTTGTGAAGTTGGTCGTTCTGATTTTTTGCCCATCTCCCCCCAGTGGGGAATATTTAGCTAACAAATAAAGACCTCAATTTCTATATTAAGACATATATAATACATGAGAAGCAAAAAATGGCAGAATTCCACAAGAATCTGGTGACAGTGTGTGAAGTCTTCTAATAATGTAATAATATTTCAGAGGAATTTCCCCAGTCTACCGAGAACTGCCATTTGAAGTCAATTCTTTACTATCATGCATTTCTATTAAAGCACTGAGTAGGCAGAAGCTGTACTAAGCCTCCCAAGGTTATCCATCTTAGACTCATCATAAAAGTGATCCATAGAGTCTGCAGGACACTTTTAACAAAAATCAAAGATGTGAAAAGTACTAAGAGAAGGCACATCAAGAAGCCTGCAAGCCAGCTCACTATGGTCACAGACTCATATATGTGTGTGCAGGATGGGAAAAAGACTTCTGACTGTTTTAAAGGGGACTCCCAAGTAGAGTAATTTTGCTATACATCTGCATATGAAACAAAAAATGTACTTATTTATATTTAACAGAATAACACAAGGGCTGCCACTTTTAAATGTCTTGCCCTTGGATGTGACAAGCTGGTGAGCAGAGAAGTAGAACAGAGAAGTACAGCCCTTGCCCTGTTTTGTAACTCACGTTAGGCAATACTTAAGCTGAGGTATGATAGGAATGCCCATCGCCTCACAAACCTCATCAGGAATGGAAACTCCTGCTTCTTTATGAACCCACTCTGAATGCCAATAATATCACCCTTTGGACATGATCCTCTGCTTTACACTGCCATCCAAAGTTCAGTCACATCTGTCTGATTTACAAAAATCAAATTTTTCAATTTTATATTCTCTTGTATTCAAAGTAAACTTGTATCTCAGATTTCCAATTTAGGTCATTAAAAATTCAACAAACAAACACTTACATTAATCTGTATAAATAACTTATTTTTGTTATTTTGAACATAATTTTATTAATAGCTTAACAATAAGACACACAGTATTTCCATCTTAAGACTTATCTGTCATCATTTTAGGAGACTGGTTAGTTAAAAAAAAAAGCAAAATTTGGGAGATTGCTATTTTCTCAGCTCATCTAACTAAAAGAAACAATTTCATTATGTTCATAGAATGTTTCCTCTCTCTCTCTCTCTCTCTCTCTCTCTCTCTCTCTCTCTCTCTCTCTCTCTCTCTCGGTCTTTGGAGACACAACAACTTTGTAAATAGTCTATTCTGATCATTCCCACTCAGATCCAAATGTGGGCAGCTTTTGTCATCATAAGCCACTAAAATCTCTTTAGAATTACTAAAGTAGTAGCATCAAGCACAATCCCAGACTGGATTAATTTCCCTCATTTCTCTGAGTTGGGCAAGTTACACATCCCACATTATTCCTTTAAGAATGAAACATTCCTAGTGACCAAACACCTTTTTTTACATTATTGCTGAGTCTCCAATACTTCGATGGCATTTTGGCTACAGAATACAAACTCTTTCCTAGTCTACAATGCAGAAATGGGGAGTTTTTGTCTATGCTTCAATATTCCAAAATAAACTAACCAAAAGACAACCCCCTTCTATGTGTACTGTTCCCTCCCGGTAATTACTTTACTTCCTCCTTATAGGAACACAAAAAAATGGCAACACAAAATCCACTTACTCAGTAACCAAGTTGTTCAAACTATTGTATTTTACCACATCAAAATTAAACGAAGTCGGGACCACGAGGGGTGCACCCACCCATTGAGACAGTGGAGCTGATCTATTGGGAGCTCACCAAGGCCAGCTGGACTGTGA
>NW_004949095.1:11090570-11152539 GCF_000317375.1 Microtus ochrogaster
AAATAAAATAAAATATATTGACTTAAAATCTGCATTTTGTCCTTAACCTGTACATATGTGTTTAGGAGATATAGAGATTTCAATAAAATGTAAAACATATCTAAGAGAAAAGATAAGCTTATAAGAGTATCAAAGTAGATAGCCATCTAGTAAATCTACAAGACAAAGCACCAACCAGTGAAGCAGAAGCATTAGGGAGAATTCTTACTGATCTAAAAGATAAGCAAGTTGCAAGAGCTGTCAAAACAGGCATGCACACATGCTGCTCTATGACAGCCATTTCTCCCTTTGTAAAATTCTACAGTATCAAGCATGTCCGCTGATGTATATTTTCTGTGAACAGTAGCTATAGGGTAATCATCCCTATTCCAAAACTCTAAAGCCTGAAAGCCAAAATGCTCCAAACTACACTTTTGAACACTAACAGTTCTTACATCCAAAAGTATGAAATTTTAAATATGACCTCATATGATGGATCATAGTCAAGTCAGACACACTAAAAATACTGTATAAAATTACCTTAAGCTATGTGCATAAGCTACAACAGAAATTCATGTTTATATCCCAGCCTCAAGATATCTCATTATACAAACACAAATATTATGAAATCTAAACTGTGAAATACTTCTGGTTCAAAGTATCTCAATTAAAGGATACTAAATATGTACCCAATAGATAAAGGAAAAAGGATTTTCTATTAAGAGCAAAGTTACAAATTTTGTACAATTTTTAAAACGGAAAAGTTTGTGTATGTTGGTCCACATCTCTAATCTCAATATTTGACAAGTAGAGGCAGGTGGATGGCAAGTTTGAAGCAACCTGGGCTACACTGATTTTGTTTCAAAAATCTAAAGAGTGGGAAGATAACTTAATACAGTAATAGAGTGCTGGCCTAACATGTGCAAAGCCATAGGTCCACTTTCCAGCACCAAAACGCTGGGCTCCACATAAGCCCGATTTCAAGCTCATTTAGAACTGCAAAACTTGGATATTCTATTGTTAAACACGGGTCCTTTAGACTAATTCTACACGCTGTGCACTTCTTACACTGTTAGCTATCCTATCATAGAGAATATAACTAGTCAGGTTCAAAGGCAAACCTGTTTCTTTAGAGAAGACTATACAGACCAGGTCAATAAACTTCATGACAGCAAAGTAAGACTGTTCTTGGGGCCACTCGTTTTGAAACTTTAAGAGGTATATGTCATTTCAAAAAGTTAATTTCCATACTATAGATCAGGTACCATCTCCCTGTCTCTATCATTTCACTACGTAAATTCTTTCAATACTCAGAACACACAAAGTTAATTTACATACTATAGATCAGGTACCACCTCCCTGTCTCTATCATTTCACTACATAAATTCTTTCAATACTCAGAACACACAAAGGTAAATAGACTGTCTTTCAAAACCCATAAAGGAAAAAAATAAAGTGTTAACAACTAACACATTTATCAAAGATAAAGGCAAAAAAAATTAGACCAAAATAATAGTCTATATATAATTAATTAAAACAGTATATGTCAGACTACATGCAGGAAAATGTCCTACACTGGCATATAACTAACTATGTTTTAATGGTAGCTGTGAACAAACACCATAGGAAGAAAAAAAAAATAAAACACAGAATATTAACAGGGTTTTCTTCTCTTACCTAAAACTATGGTAAGAAACTACCTCCCTTGTGCCCTCTCCTTTCTGGTAACCATTAAAAGCTAAAGATCATTTAGACTGGTTCTAACCATGTATAAAAAGAAAAGAAAAAGATGCTTCCTCAAAACTAGCTTAACATCATTAAGAATAATGACTATTATGTAACATAAATATATACTTAAAATCATAGTAAAATTCATATATAACATACCATCTTTTTTCACCCCTAGAATAATGTTGTATCACAGCACTATTTTTATACAAGCAATAAAATAAGATTGGATCCTAAGTGAAAATAGTTGCTCAAACCTAAAAAGCCAAAAATTATCAACAGAGGCTAGGGTTTAGGCTCAGTGCTATAGAGCTTACCCTCACATATGAAAGAAAGCAAAATAAACAAATATAAATGAAGTATAATGAAATTAATATGTAGTGAGCATTACATAAATGGGTTCTACTCTCCCAGGTATTTTTAGTATTTTTATTCTCATCCCTAGGAGACTGCTAAATTTTTTAATCCTTCATGGAGAAGAAAAGAGATAGAAGGAGAAAAGGAAAGATGAAAAGAATTAGTGACTCAACTCCATATAAATGTCATATAAGCTGTTTATTAAAGTTTGCACACACACTGGTATGACCTTTAGTTATTCAGTTATTAATCTCTAAATAAATAGAAAATTCTTAGTTAAGCTTTGTATTAACCAAAAAAATAATATTCCAGTGGCTAGGATTTATCTAAAAGTATCTTTAGCGAGCCTACCCCTAGGTTCACACTAGTTTGGAAGACCAACAAACTAAACCACCAAGTAGTCATTTCTTTATAGTTGAAAACACCATATCATATTATTACTATTATTGGTGAACACTGGGAATAGCTTTTATATTTTTGCAATTAAACAGAAAAGTAGGCATAAGTATAGATTACTAAGCCTTCACTCACAAAAAATTTACTAGTGTGCTGCTTTCTTAATTTTCTCCCAAGAAATTTATAGTCCTTTCTTCAGTAAGCTCGTCAAATTTGATATCTGATGCTTACATTTTCCTCCTTTTCATCTACTACACTTCATTTCCATGGAAAGTCCATCCAAAAGCTAATAGAATTCAAGAGTGGGAGTACTACATTCAACAAACAGCCTGTCAGAAGAAGAGCAAGAGAAACAGACTTTAATAATACAAATAGAAAACCCAAATACTCACTTGTAGCAGAACCAAGAAGATTTTTTGAAGATTTATCCTCCACAGTATTATAATCCAGTGGATAATCTGTTAAGACAAAAATAATTTTAATGAGAACTAGTTCTACTAAAAGCATTTAAAAGTACCTATATTTTGTCAGTCAACTGAAGTATAAAACACTATATAGTAAGTATTAATTATAAACCTAAAACATGTCCACATAAAGAAGTTCAGAAGCCTTTACCCACTGTAAATCAAGGAAAATACACGTAATGCTGACTAAAAGTATTAAACATATTTTTAACATTTTCCAACCTTTAGCAAATGTCTTTGTATTTTTTGTAGGAAAATGTCAAAAGAAATTTTAAATTGTTCAGATTACAGTTTATACCATTTTTCAGTAAACAAAGTAGCCAGGGGATTAAACCCAGACTCAAAGGAGCTTCTAAAAGACTGTGGTCTTAATGTACTTGCTACACGGCACAGGGCATAGCAAAGAACTCAATACTGACTTCTGCTGTTTCAGTATCATATAAGTTTAACAGATTCTTAAGCCCAGAATTGGGAATACTCAAAATTTATATTGCTGGTGTTACAAAAGAGTCCCAATTGCAAAGAACTCACTGGTGAGTTTGGAATGTAAGGTACAAAGAACTCACTAGTGAGTTTGGAATGTAAGGTAGAAAGCACTCACACGAGAACATCATTTAAGACAGATTTGGTTACTAAGGCTAAAAACAATAAAATAAAGTGACCACAATTGTTGATTTACGTAATCCATTACTATTGAATTAGAAAAAAGAAAAAGAAAGAAAATTCCCGCTAGTCACCTACTTAAAATCACTTACCATATTCCTCATCAAATAGTTCTTGACGTTCTGACTGATACTGGGAGTCAGCAATTTCTTCATATTCTTCTACCATGCTAGTACCGAAAACCCTAGTAACAATTTCATTGAAGGTTTGCATTAAAATAGAAGTTACTAAGGCTCAACACTTAACAACTCATGAGCAAAAAGGTCACAAACACTAGCTTTTGCAATCAAAATAATGTATTTCTTACAACTATTCATCCACTACTTCATTAAAATATAAATGTAACAAAGCATTTAGAAATATAAGAACCAATTTGTGCTTCTATGTATTATCAACGCAATAAAACAGAAAGTTTACTAACAGAAAAACAGTAAAAATAGTTTTTTTCAGACTATCTTGGTATTTTTCTAAAATAAATTTAAATGGAGGCTCAATACCCTATATCTCTATAGTATTAACTTCACATAAGAAAAAATATCTCTTCACTTTAAAAACATTAGTTTTTTTAATATCACTTGTAAAAACAGGAAATATTTTGCTTTGTATTACCTTATTAGGCTTAAAGGACAAAAGTGCTCTGATCCAAAATGTGATACTAACTCCACCTGAAAAATAGAAGTTGATGAACTTGGAAACCAGCAGTGCATCTGTGAGGTGAGCAGTATACTCAGTCTTCTCATTATAGCATTTCTAAAAGTAAAGTCATTTCCCCCAATCAATACTTGTAAAGCTTTGGAAAATTTATTTTGTAATGCATTAATATGCCATGCTCTGTTATTCAATATTGCAAAAGAGAAGGTTGCTAACCTTTATGTACTTGATGAACATCTGAAGCAAGAGAAAGGAAAAGAAAAAGGAATCAGTTCCAAAGTCTGGATAACATGCCATAAGTAACTTAAGTATCCGCACGCATATGGTAGTAAGTGTAGAAGGCAATGCACTGTGACAGGTAACATTGTAGTACTCTTAATTCTTTGCAGAAGCAAGTCATAATTTCCATTTAATACCATAACGACTGAAAAGCATAATCTGAATACACGTAATAGATTAGCTTTAAGTTCATAGTGAAATTATTTCTATAGCCTTTGCTATTGCTTTCTGTTAGATTAAAAAGGGATTCTAAAGCCAATGTTAAATTGCCATCTAAAATGTAAATATCTATGAATAAATGTATAGATTACTAAACAAATTAGTTTACTATGAAGTGTTTCTGGTGGTTTTAAAATATATACAATATGTTTCAGGGAAAGCACAAGTTTTTCATATATAACTAACACAAGTGAAAGATGCTTCACTTACAAAATGCAAATTTTAAAAAGTAATTTGTGTATTTGTATTTAGTTCCTTTAGTGGAGCAGAAACCAGGTAGGAATTTGTGTGCATAGACAGCACTGATCACAAGCAAATGGTTTTCAGACTTGTCATAAACAATTCAAAAACATTCTATATAGTTCTTCTCCATAAAATTGGGAGTTTTACATGGCAATTTTTATACTGAAATTATCCACTGCATTTTCAATATTGAATCTAGCTCTTTGATACTGAAATTAGGAATACTACAAGTTTACCCATTTGTAGAAATCAATTTGAGTCATGCTTTAAACAGAGAGAATAAAATCCCAGAAGACAAAATCAAGTAGCTATAAGTTCTTACAATTTAAAGAATGAATAGAAGTTAGAAGTTCTGCAATTCTAAAAGGCCTTATTATTAACATTATGGTACTTTAAGAAACCTCTCTTACTTTCTATTACAGAAAAAGGGGGGTAGGAAAGAGAGGCACAGAAACTTCCAAATATTATTTAAATTCAACTCAAGACAGTTGGTGAAGGAAGCAATGGAAATAGTTATGTGTCTAAATTTTTATCTGAAACTGCTAAATGGGCATAAAATGCTTCACCTGAATATAAAAAGTGGAGTCATAAATAAATTGAAAATAAAATTGAATCAGATTTTAAAAATTAAAAACAGATCAGACCTACTTAAAAGATTCCAATAGTAGCAATGTTTTAAGTCTCAAAGTAGAATACAATTCCAGGTTGATGACAACTTACAAATGCTAAAGCATGCTGGCATGGTACTGCACTACTGTACTTCACAGTACCTGGTCAGTTAGGCCAGGTGGCTACAAGAGACTCAGCCTCAAAACAAAAACAAAACTCCAAAACAAAACTTATATTTTGGCATTTTATTAGAGCCAGAAATAATTTTTTTTGTTCTAGGTTACCAAGAAAATAAAAATGTCAGAGTACCATCTGTCTCATAAAAAATGAATACTAGTAAGATGTATTTAATTAAATAGTATTATGCTATAAATTTCCTCTTAGTTTCTCTGATTTCCAAATGAGCAGGGGGAACAACTATAAGATTTTCATTACAGGAAAGACATAGTTCTATATGCATAAAGATTACCTTCACATATTTTGCATACATCTGTTCATCCAGAGGGAAACTCTGGACATTCCTCTCATCTCTACCATGGAAAGTGCCCAGCTTGATCCATTTATTTGTGGGATATCTAGAAAACAAAAATAAATGTATCATGTACAGTTTTTCTTCTCATGTTAAGCACACTGAATTTAAATAAAACAGGCCTTTAAGTTAATTTTTTTTTTTAAAACTGACAAGTTCCACTTCACTGAAAAGGGCTACTTGAACAATCATATTAACAAACAGAAGACAAGGGACAACAACATCTTACTGTATTTAAACTGATATCCTCCATTGCTGATTTCTTTAAAAGGGAATCTAGCATTCAAACTCTACACCTGTTATTGTTTGTAATGTTTAAAGAGCTCAAAATACCAAGTTCTCTCTTCTCATCTTTAAAAAATATGCATACTTCAATTTTCAGAGCTAGGTATGATCATCTAACACATACAGTATTGGGGGAGTGATCTGAAAAAAAGGTTAATAACAAAACAGTAAATGGAATTCTGAAGAAATTTTGAGAAAGCTTTCAAAAGCTGTACAGACACAATAACGACTGTGAAGAAAAGAAGACCACTGCAACTCTTCGATAATCAATGGCAGCGCATAGTGACGTCACAGCAACCCTTACGGCAAATCACTAGCACACTAATGTACTTGTAGAGCAGGTAAACACCCTGTCAGATAAAATTAAATTCTAATTAAAACTGCCATGCTTAAAAGACAAAAATCTCAGGATGTAAGAAATATGAAGATGCACATTTTAGTGGAATTAAAAAATACACATGAAAAGCTGGAAAGAATATATTAAAATCCTAAGAATAGTAAATTTTCATTACCAGGAACAGAATATAGTTCTCTAATTTTTTAAGATTTTCATTTCTTCCATAATCATGCAAGTAAAACAAGTTTTTGAAACCCTTCACCAAAAATAAACATTGTGATATAAAATGAAGCATGTTTTTAGTAAGTTTTAAAGAACTGAATGAAAGCAATAAACATAGTGATTAAAAGTACATAGTTCTAGATTGGAATCTTGCTTTTCCCAAATAACTAATCATGTGACTTAAGCAAACTAACCCCCATCTGTGTCTTCAGCTTATGAGGGAGTAACATAACAGACTGTATATTACAAGAGCTAAGATAAATCATAAACATAAGCCCACAATAAAATATTACTACAAACTGATATTAAAATAAAAACTAAGATGATATAAGACAACAGACTGGCGTGTGCATTTAATTTTTATTCTGAAATTCTATCATGGACTCTTTAAGAAATAGCTTAAGAATTTATTTACCTGTCACTGATAGAAACCAGAAAGTCTTTGGGAGTAGAAGAAAATAATTCGTAATTTGCAATATCAAACTGTTTGACTTGAATTGGCTCACAAAGTTCAATAACAAACCTTTAAAAGAAAATAAGACAGTTACTTAAATAAATCAATCAAACTGGTTCATATTAAACATCTGTATAAACTAGACATCTACAAGTTACTAAAATGTAACAAAAGAGTAGCATTAGTAACCTAACTTACACAGAGTAAAAATGTCTTGATCAGGACAAGCATCTTAAAATTACCTTTCTTTAAATGAAATGATTTTACAAAAAAATTTTGTGACATTATAAACTGGCAAGAATAATCTGATATATACTGAGTATGAAAGTCTTTGATTCAGCAATATACTCTTTAAAATTATCTGAAGGCAACACTGCCCCAAATGTCACCTTTATATTAACATTTTGCAAAGGTTATTGAAAAAAAGCAAAAATGTCTGTCCTAATAAATATTAAGCCGAAAAGGTTAAAAATTTATGGTCTTCCTGGACAATGAAGCAGCAAATGTCCATTAGGATTAAGATCAATGGTTCACTTCCTATCACTTAGACATCTCCCCACCAAAAAGGAGGGGATGTGAGAGGCCTACTAATATAGTAAAATGTCATATTACAACTACTTCGGGGGAAAAAAAAGGTCGTAAAAGTATGTTTCCACTTCTATCAGGTTCAGTGTGGTCAGATTTATATTGAGGTCTTTAATCCATTTGGACTTGAGTCTTGTGCATGGTGATATAGATAAATCGATTTTAATTCTTCTACAGGCTGACATTCAGTTATGTCAGTACCATTTGTTGAAGATGCTTTCTTTTTTCCATTGTATAATTTTAGCTTCATTGTCAAAAATCAGTGCTCATAGGTATGTGGATTAATACCCAGGTCTTCAATTCGATTCCATTGGTCAACGTCTCTGTTTTTATGCCAATACCAAGCTGTTTTGATTACTGTGGCTCTGTAATAGAGTTTGATGTCAGGGATGGTAATGCCTCTGGAAGTTCCTTTATTGTATAGGATTGTTTTGGCTATCCTGGGTTTTTTTGTTTTTCAATATGAAGTTGATTATTGTTCTTTCAAGGTCTATGAAGAATTGTGTTGGGATTTTCATGGGGATTGCATTGAATCTATAGATAGTTTTCAGTAGGATTGCCATTTTTACTATGTTGATCCTTCCTATCCAAGAGCATGGGAGATCTTTCCATTTTCTGGTGTCTTCTTCAATTTCTTTCTTCAAAGCCTTAAAGTTCTTGTCAAATAGGTCTTTCACTCCCTTGATTAGTGTTATCCCAAGATATTTTACGTTATTTTTGACTATTGTAAAGGGTGATATTTCTCTGATTTCCTTCTCAGCTTCTTTATTCTTTGTGCATAGGAGGGATACTGATTTGAGTTGATCTTGTATCCTGCCACATCACTTAAGGTATTTATCAGCTGTAGGAGTTCTCTGGTAGAGTTTTTGGGGTCACTTATGTACACTATCATATCATCTGCAAATAATGAAAGTTTGACTTCTTCCTTTCCAATTTGAATCCCCTTGATCTCCTTATGTTGTCTTATGACTATTGCTAAAACTTCAAGAACTATGTTGAAGAGATATGGAGAGAGTGGACAGCCTTGTCCTGTTCCTGAGTTTAGTGGGATGGCTTTGAGTTTCTCTCCATTTAATTTGATGCTAGCTGTTGGCTTGCTGTATATTGCTTTTATTATATTTAGATATGACCCTTGTATCTCTAATCTAAGACCAAGCTAAGACCAAGCTAATTTTTCCATTCTCATTTTTTACATAGAATGTTTCCCTGTTTCAAAGATAAAAACTGTATTAATATATCATAAATATTATATATAAAGATATTTCAGGTAAATGTGCCATCAAGTCAATTCACTTGGAAAACATTAACTATATAACCCCTATAAAAAAAAGCCTCATATTATAGGAAATATTAGTACATCGGTTACTATAGCTTATAAGATTTTTCTTTGTCAATCTTTCACTATACCTATACTGTAGAAGTGCAAAAATGCGTGCCTATTTCCACCTTGTCTGATGGTCAGAGAGTCGGAGGTTGCTCAAAGTGGCTGACAAGTGTAGTTGCATGTCCCAACTCAAGAAGTGATTACTTAATACTTTTGACATTAAGATAGTCCATATGAGTAGGACCATGCCATCCTGACAGGTGGTCAGGATATGAAAATGTACTTTTGCTCCTTCTTTTGTAACTATGAGGTCACCTGGTGAGTGGTTGTCTTCAACCACTTGGTCTAGAGCAGCTTCTCTCCTAAACAACAGAATGTTAACGATTTGATGTCTCATTAAAGATTAATTGCTTGAGCTGTCCTTTATATTATGTTAATAAGTCTTTTGTTCCTCTCCCCCGACCCCCCATTTGTAATGAGTATAAAAACATATGGAAAAATAAATGAAAACAATTTTTAGAATTCACTGGAATGCCCTCCCAGTACTTTCTGTGGTTTATGTTCTTATATTTTTCATGCGTCTTCATATTCTTTACATATATTTCAAAAACCAACACCCATACCCTGGGCAAGAGGTATTTTTGTTGGGGCTGGTCCACAACACTATATCTCTCGTTTTCTCAGAGAGAACAATGTGTAAATTTAAATGAATGTTGTATAAAACTATACTAACAAATCCAATTTCAATATATTCTATTAAGCATCTATAGTACAGGAATCTTACAAATCTAAATATATAAAATTCATGACTTAGGCAAATCTGTGAGTGAAGAAGAGATGGAAGAAGAAATAAACGATGACAAGATCTTTATGAAGATAAAGGTGGAAGCATAAACATTAGATACTACTTTTAAAAGAATAGATCTCTAATGCAAGAAAGACAATACTTTGAAATTTTTACTATAAAACTGAAAATATTAATTTATTTCTACAATATGTAATTTATCAAAAACTGTTGAGGTTTAAATCTACAATTTTCACAGTGTAAGGTCTTACCTACATACAGGCTTAGCTGTCAAGTTACTACATTTTTGAAAAATGACTGGCTATAAAGACTCTAACTTCATGGATGGATTTATCCGGTCATGAATTTAGATCTGAATGAACTAGCAGGACATAGGGCCTACTTGAAGAAAGTAGGGGCTGAGTTTTAGGAGGATTTATCTTTTCCCACAGACCTTTCACCTGTCTCTGCTTCCTGCTCATCATGAACAGCCTCAAAATAATAGATCCTTAGACTGAAACTGAAGTGAAATTAAATTCTTCCTCCTTTGGCTTTTTTTTTTAAAGGCATTTTATATTACAGAAGAGTAACTACCACAAAAGGTAACTCAAGAAGAACAGAAAATCTAGTCACAAACATTAAATATTTACAATATAAGCTAGACAGAATAGTACATTTCTATGATCCCAGTGCATAAAAAGAAAAGGCAAAATTTTTGAGTATGAAATCAGTCTGGGCTACAAAATACAACAGAGCTAGCGTAGGGTAACCCACAAACATCTGTAACTTCACTTCAAGGGGCTCTAATGCCCTCTCCTGGCCTTCCTGAGGATACCTGGCACACATGTGGTACACATACATGCAGGCAAAACACTCCTAAGACATCTTAAAAACAATAATAGAGGTGCAAAGTTAGCAGCACTGCCTTTAAAATACAGAATGAGTTGAGAATGTGTGTTGTCACTTTCTATTCAACAATTTTCAAGGTAGAATCATCATGTTGATGAAAAGTCAACGTGATAAGGAGAACTGGAAAGTTTTAAAAGATTACTTTATAGTAACACTATATAGAATTCCCTACATAGAAGCTTCTTGACTACTTTCTGTAAGCAACAGAAAAAAAGAAGGCAGCTCTCTCTCCATATACATATACACACATATATATCATATATATATAATATATAATATTGTGCATCATAGCATATAATATAGTCTATACATAAGATTATGTATAGTGCATTAATATATAATATATAATATTGTGCATTATAGTATATAATATAGTCTATACATAACAGATTATGTATAATAGATTAATTGTTTCTCTACATATAACAGTTTTTAGAGGTTTGCTGTGGGATAATGTTATTGTACCCTGTAAAGAGTTGTCACTTGTATTGTTTTAATAAATGCTGATTGGTCAGTAGCCAGGCAGGAAATATAGATGGGCAACCAGACTGGGAGAATTTTGGGAAGAGGGAAGGCTCAGTCTGCTGTCATCAGTCAGACACAGGGGAAGCAAGAGAGGAATTCCTCACTGAGTAAGGTACCAAGCCATGTGACTAAACACAGATAAGAATTATGGGTTAAGTCATAAAAGCTAATTAATAAAAAGCCTGAGTTAATAGGCTAACCAGATTGCAATTAATATAAGCCTCTGTGTATTTTGTTGATACTGAATGGCTGTGGGACCAGGAAAGAAACTTCCATCAACAGAGTTCCTTTTTTGGTTTTTTGAGACAGGGTTTCTCTTATAGACCAGGCTGGCCTTGAACTCCCAGAGATCCGCCTGCCTCTGCCTCCTGAGTGCTGGGATTAAAGGCATGCGCCACCACCGCCCGGCAACAGAGGTTCTTAAAATCAGCTACAACCACTGCTTCATGTAGTGGCTTGTCCTCAAACCATCAGAATGAAGTTACTCTTTCTCCCCTATTTTGTCGAACTATATTACCATCTCAGAAGACACCTAATTGAAAAATTATGCTCCATATGGAGTTTTTATTTGGCAAGGTTTTTCCAAAATGCAAAACAGGATTTGAAAAATACATGAGATTGAACATGAAGTTTTCATAGATGACAATCATACGGTAGATTAAAGTAGTATAAGGATATAGTTAAAAATTAATCTGTAAACAGATTCTTCCCTGTGTCTGCATTGGGTCCATTTATTGATTCTGATTCCTAGCAGCAGCAAAAAGTACTATTTAGCCTGATGATCTTTTCCGGTTTAGCTGCCAAGGGAAAGGCAGAAGCCAACTCCTCCTAAGGGCTCATTTTCTTCATAGATATCACCAGGCCTCTTGTGACTTTACATAATCGCTAAGACATGGATAGAAACTTGTCTCTTTGCTAATTCAAACTCTTTATCTCATAAAATAAAAAAAAAAAAAACAAAAAAACTGCTGAGGTACAAAATTCAGAAAAGTTATGGGAAAGGGTTAAATATGTTAAACAATAAGGATGCTTATTTACTGGTAGAAAAACTCAGTAGCCATCATTTAAAGTTTCAATACAATTTCAAATAAAATAAAATGGAAATCAGGAGTTCAACAAGAAAAGTTAAAAACAACAGTAATCAATAAGAGGCAAAAGAATAAAAAGTCCTAATGTACAATAATTTACCCTATTAGATATTAAGATCTGTAAGGCTATACAGGGTATTGATGCAAATAATGATGAACTGACCAACAGACAGAAGCATTTTAACAAAAGTGCATGTAAGGAAACTTTGTGATAATGGTTTTGAAGCTAAGAAACAGAATAAAGTACTGAATAAAAAATTATCTCAAGAGTAAAATGAGGAAGTTGGGAAAGAACTCTTTCTAAACACAATGTAAGAAATAATTCCAGGTTTAGTAAGTTGAGCATCCAAACTGCCTAGGCTCCCCCGAAGCCAGTATGTGCAGTAGGATCAAAAACCCATTGTCATTGTTCTTGAGTTCTCAGTAGTCCTCATTGTCTGCTATGTAAGTTCGGTTTTATCCCATGCTTTTTCAGACCCAGGCTAGCTGGTCTTGGTGAATTCCCGAAAGATCATCCTCATTGTCTCAGTGTGTGGGTGTACCCCTCACAGTCCTGAGTTTCTTGCTCCTGCTGGATGGAGGTGGGCGGTCCTTGGACTTCCCACAGGTCAGGGAACCCTGATTGCTCTTGGAGCTGATGAGGGAGAGGGACTTGATCGGGGGAGGGGGAGGGAAGTGGGAGGCGGTGGCAGGGAGGAGGCAGAAATTTTTAATGAATAAATAAATTAAAAAAATTAATAAATAAAAAGAAAAAAACAATTCTAGAAATAAACAATTCATAAATTTAAAAAAAAAAGAAAAAGGAAGAATTAAAAAAAAAAAAAAAGAAATAATTCCAGAGAGATCAAAACCAAGTGAAAAGTTTCATCAAAAGACACTATAGAGAGGTTGGGCAGATGGCTTAGCTGGCAAAGTGCTTGTAACAATATGTAACATATGTATGTCTATGTGCACTCCACTGCCTGCTACCCACAAGCCAGAAGGGATGTTGGAGACATTGGGACTGGAGTCACAGATGATTGTGAGCTGTCATGTAGGTGCTGGAAACCAAATCTGAGTCTTCTAAAAAAAAAAACAGTAAGCACTCTTAAGCTGTGAGTCAGATGCCCAGTCCCTTCAGTCGGCTTTAAGAAATAATAAAATAATGCAATCAATATGCGAGGTAGTGGTGGTGCATGCCTTTAATCCCAGCACTAGGGAGGCAGAGGCAGGCGGATCTCTATGAGTTCAAGACCAGCCTGGTCTACAAGAGCTAGTTCCAGGACAGGCTCCAAAACCACAGAGAAACCCTGTCTCGAAAAAACCAAAAGAAAAAAAAAAAGATTCAACAAAGGAATTATACTCTTTTAAGAATTTCTCCTTCAGTTTTCTATCTCTTTCTAGAAAACTCCAACAGTACTTTTGATCAGGCCTGTCAGTGTTAGCACTTCTGTTACCTCCTTAAAAGGAAAAACAGTTTGTTCTCAATTTGGAAGTGATATCAATACTAATAAATCACAAATGCTCATTAAATTACATAAATATAGCAATCTTACCCCAATAAAAAATGCACACATATAAAATACACTTTGTAAAATTTTACATTACTTACCAAATTTTAGTGCTGCAAGGATTCAACATATAAAGGTCCATATTTTCTATAAGAATAGCAGATGTGCTCTGTTTCAAGGCAAAGAATATATATTAAAGAAAAACAGTTTAAAATACTTTAATTCTAAAATTTTTCAAGATTCCTGTATTTTAGGCTTTTAAAATAAGCACATGATGGAATACATAAGGAGAAAAAAATTAACTAAATGGTTAAAATTTTCCATTAAGGCTATAGCATTAAATTAGCCTTATATCAATTATCATTTTGAAACTTACAATGTCTATATTATAAAGGAAAAATAACTTTTTATGAGCTATTTTAAAAGTTAAATAAGGTTATTAAATGATACTTTTAAAGGTGCAATGTTATCAACCAATATAACCAAAAATCGACACTACAATTTAAAAGCATAATGTACTAATTAATAAAGTTGTAAAATAACTCACATTAAAAGACAGTTATCATAAATGTCTATTTTTAAAAGGTTGCTAGTTTCTTGTATTTTCTTTTTAAAAAACTTATATACTATAAATACCTTGGCTTCCGGATTAGCTGCCAAAATTTTGGCGCCACATTCTACTGAGGCATAATTGTTTCTATTTTTCTGGACCTTTTTGGTAGCATGTGGACCTCCATTAGAAGATGGATGCAGCGACTGACCTGTAGACAAACCTCATTATAAACATATATATAATGACTATGACGAAAATATCCCCAAGCAACACAATGATCTCAAAAGTAGCCAACAGGCTGCTTTCCAGAAATGAACAGGCTTTAACTCTTAGAAATACAGCTTTAAAATAAATGAGAAAACTCAAGCCGGGTATAGTGGCATATGTGTGCAATCCCAGCATTTGGGATGCCATGCAAAGAGGATTGCCATGAGTGTGAAGCCAGCTTGTACTTCACTGTTAGCTCAAGGCTGACCAAGGTCAAACAGGGGCCTATCTGAAAACTAACAAACTAGTAATTCAAAGTGCTCTAACATATTTGTAATAAACTACAAAAATCCACATTACCTGAGCTATGTCTGAGAGCATAAAATGAAGATCATCCATGAGAATAGAATAAAGCCTGACTTTTCATGCTTTACCTTTTCTACTTTTAACTCAAACATCAACAATTCTTAACTCAGAATTTTTATACAAAATGTTTAAAGCTTTCTGACCAAACTCTCCTCATTCTAACTATTTTCCCATAAACCGGAAGTGATATCATTATTCCTTCTTATTTTACTATCAGTGGATAATCTCTAAGAATGGAATTTAATTAAGGTTAAAACTGTACACTACCAGTAAATGGCAGGTAATCTGCCATGTGGTGAATCTCTCTGATGAAGTTTTTAGAAAAGAGCATTTTTAAAGAGCTCCCTCAAATAATTAAAAAATTAGAAAAAAAAGTTAATCAAATCTCAGTGCTTCCTTACTTTTTTCTTTTTCTACTTCCATAACTTTCTTCTTCCACTCATCAAATGTTGGTATATCTTCTGGATCTTTGGGACCTGTGACAGGTGCAGGGTCAGTTTCTCCCGACTTTGTATAATCAGAGCTCTGAAAGAAATGCCAAAACGCCAAAACAAAAACAACAAACTTTAATCTTTTAAAAAGATTAATAAATAATGAGTGTAAGCACAAATGTTTCTCCAACAGTAAATTAAAGTTTAATTTTTGTAATGAAAACTATTTTAACATGAAATATTAATTTACTTAAAAATTCAAGTTCATATAAAAGAAATGAAACTTCCAAGCATTACAAAATACATTCCTTTACATGTTAGTGACATAAACATAATTTATCTTAAAAAATAAACAGAATTCTATATCCTAAGCAAATTCATTACTCATTCAAAAATATATATATATTTCTTTTAAATGGAATAGAAATATATTTTCAAAATTTTTCAAAAAATATTTCTATTCAAAAAGAAAAAAATGTATTTTGAATGAGTAGTATTTCTTTTTCAATATATGCATATATATATTTACTTGCAATACAACCACCTTCAAATAAATCTAAGACGTACACACCTACTTATTAAAGGAGTAATTTTAGATGTAACATTGTTTTTATAAAAAGTAACAAGTATTATAGGCTCAAAAATTTTTAAGTAATTTTAAAATGTTATTTTAAAAGCCCGAAGATTATTTTACTTTAAAAGAATACACACAAAAAAAGTGATCATATCTCATGCTAGCAAAAGGGTTTAACAAAAAAAAAAATGGATGCATGAAATACACTTTTAAAAACTCCATGCACTGGTTATGTAAAAATTAAAAATAAAATTATGCCAATAAGTTACATGAAACAAGCCTCAAGAGTGATTTATAGTATTTTCAATCAACAAATAAATGTATGTAAAGAATGACTGAAAATCAATAAGCAAAAGAAATAGAAGCAAGAAATTCAGCAAAAGGAAAATATAATCATAAAAATAACCACGAAAAGCTAATAAAATCAGATACACAAATCCTACCAATCTGATGGCAGTTTACAGTGTGACAGTCTTGGCAAAGTGTGACATATCTAATGCATTATGGGGAATCTATCAGATTGCTGAAGGAATCGTAAAAACAGTATTTGCAAATTATATATACCCACTAATTCACACTTCTGTGCATTTTCAGTAAAAATGCTTCTATGTTATTTTTTTAAACGTGTGTAATTGCACACTGCAACACTACTTCTAATATAAGGAAAACAGAAACTTAAATATTCCTCAAGTGAATAATTGTAACAGAATAATCAAGACGCACAAGAGACAAATCCCAATGTCAAAACTGAGTAAAAGTCCATATAAAGGCAAGAACATCAGAACACTCTGTTTCAAAGTCCTCAAATAAAAAATTATAAAATCCCCAAATGTATGATAGCACGGTCTGAAGAGGAGCTATAATCAGGAAAGGACACACGATCTTCTTTTCTTTTTTTTCTTTTTCTAAAGCAGAGTAATTTACTTACCTAGTCATGTCATGTTTTAACCATTTGGGTATTACAAAAACAACAACAACAAAAAACCTTAATGTGCCTATTAACAAAGTCTATTTAGAAAACTAGCTCTGGTAAATAACTAATTATAAAAAGTCACTTGGCTGAGATAGTAAAGCCCCCAAAACAAAAGCAAAAAAGCATGTACATTCTTTGAGTTCTAGGTAACAAAGTTCCTCTCACCAAATAACAGATCTAACAAAACCATAAAATCAATTTATGATTTTATGTCTACAAATGGAACCACTTTCTAAAACACTATGTGTCTAATGGTGTCACTATCCTGCAAGTCTTAACAGCTGCTGCAAAGAGCTGCTTTCACTGGAAACCCAAGTGGCTCACATGAACTTAACTGGGCAAAATTATTCTGAATTGAATACTCGTGTTATTTCTAACAGTCTTTCTGGGATACTAATTTGTTCAGAAGGTAATTATACATTTAATTAAGATTTCATTCTTTTGCTTATTAGCACAAGTTCACAGTCTAAGGCCTTAGATACTGTGGGTTGGCTACTAGTTGAAAACAAGTAAATTTAGGACAGAGCTGGCTGCCAGGCTTCAATTCGTATTTGATACTGAAAGAGCTCCAAAGGAGACATTTTTAATGTTTGCCTATTTTGGGGGTGTGATATTTGACAAAAGAACCTTAACAGATGATCTGGTTCCACTGAAAAAATTAAAGTGAGTTCTTTTAAGAACCTGGACTACAGAAAACTGAGTTCTTGTGTTTCCAGGAAGCACCACAGACAGACACATCTGGTCCTATCGATAGTATAAAGCTCTGAAATATAGGTTAGGAAGTTTAAATGGAAATTCACTAAAATGAATACAACATCCCGAACTAAAAGGAATAAATGAAAATGAGTGGCTGGTATTTTAAATTTCTCTTTTATTCAATTTAGTTTGCTTTCAAGATGAGTAAAAGATCTCATCTCTGCTTCACCGTTATATAAAGTCCCTCTTTACTGTAAGAATAATGTTTCAAGACTGAAGTTTAAAATCTAGTTGCAACTTGCACATAAGTAACAAAAATGTGCCCTTAAAATATTCTAGCTGAGAAGCATGTATTTGCCCTTATTGAATTAAATGATATTTTCAATTTAATGGTCGTGGCATCTATTATAGATCTAAAACATTGCTTAAGTGAGGACTTTACTTATATGGCCCTAAATAGCTGAGATGGTGGGCAGAAAGATGTATAATTATATATAAACCAAAGGGAATCTATACCAGAACACTTATATATGTAAAAACTAGTCAGATTATAAAGGAACTGTATGTTATATATAGAAGCAGAGTTCATATCAGCTTTATGCATATCTCTAATCTTATAACAAATATAGTTAGCAATTTTTTTCAAGATTCCACTAAAGTACATTACATAATGGATGGAGACAGTCAAGGTTATAACTCACCTCATTTTTCACAGTAACTGAAGCATTCAACACAGACTTTGGATCATTGCCATCTTGTTCACTCACCGAAACTTTTGATTCGAATTCTGATTTTGTTATCTTTTCTTTGCCATGTGAAGATGACACATTTTCTATATGCTGGCCAACGAGGCTATTTAAAATCAAAAGATATATTAAACATATTTTAGGTGGATAAAAAGTTTTATACAATTATGATTATCAAAATTCCAGTTGTAATAGTAGTTATTGTAGAATCCTATCACAATCAGATGTGGTGGTGAAGGTCTGGAGTCCCAGCATCTGGAAGGCTGAGCCAGGCAGGAGTATCCTGTATGTGAGGCCCACCTGGGTTACATTAAGTTCTAGCGGTCTACACAACAAGATGCAGTCATGCTAAAAAAACAAAATGAAAACAACAAAGAACTGTACTAAAATGCTTACACTCACCTTTCAGGCGGACTGACAAAAGCAGGCTGTTCAACTGGAGCATCTGCATCAGGAGCCTCACCAGCATCACAGTCAACTTCAGACTGCTCCGTTTCACCAGGCTTGGCTAGAGATAAAGTACCAGATTTTTCTATTTCACTAAAAGAGGAAAGAAAAAACAATAATCCAATAATTTAATTGACTTAATGCAAGTTTAAAATTCTAATAGTGGCACTGAAACATAACCTAAACCTCCAAAAGAAGAATGTTTTGTGGATCTATGGAATGTTTTCAAAAATTATTTTTAAATTGGACACAATGGCATATGCTTTTAATCCTAGTACCTAGGAGGCTAAAACAGGACTGAGAGGCCAAGGCCAGCCTAGGCTTTTTATTTTAAATCATGTACAACCAACCATCTGTGAGTGTACCTAGTTCTAAAACACTACTGAATTTTAAAACACAACATTAAATTAGTATTTGGTCTAATAAAAGATAAGACCTTAAGTTACTTTTCTAAGTGTATCTTCTCTAACATTCAATTTCTGTTCAAACTGAATCTATTAATAGTATTATATACAGCAAAACTACCAATTATCTCAGGCCATTCTGCTAAAGTTTTACTGCACTTTTACAATTTTACTTTTGAAAGAACTGTGATAATATTTCAGTATTTTCCCCTGCCTTACTTGTAATTCACAATCCTTTTTAACAATATGGGAGAATTAAGAACCTACTGTTTACATAAACAGTATCCTGGTCTTAAATTGTTTCTGAAATAGCATCTAGTTTTTTCTCAACATGCTTTCTGTTCCTTAACTAAGCAACATTTCTTCCAAACTGGCACTATCTTTGTGCACAACTTCACCAGCCCACTAACAACCGACTTGCAGCAGTATAAAATTTTTTAAAGTGGCAATAAATAACATTTGCTCTTACGTATTCTTTTACCTACTATTGTCAATCTTAGGATAGAGTAAATACATAAAGTAAGATTAAGAGATGGTGTTTAGCTTTGCTCTCTGCATTACATACAGCTGAAGGAACTCAAAAGCACAAAATTGATTTACTAAAGATAACTTTTAAGAGTTAGAAAAAGATAACTAGTCACAACTATTACTGAAAACTAGTAATAATAAATAAACTGACATTTAATTTTTTAATAACTACACAGATTACAAAAAAAAAAAACACAAACAAACAAACTCATACATTCTCCTGAGTAGAACTTGTGCTTTGTAGAGATTCATGACCGGGCCATAATCGATTTTATTCATTTACTCAGCTAAGTAAATAAGCTCACTATTAAGATTACATTCAGTACACACGAATTAGACACAGATACTATAAAATCTTATCTGTTATTTAGGACAAATATCAACCCTGAGTATATTAAGGTGTCCTATTATGGAATATTTCTAATTTGTTGTTTTGGCTTCTCTCCCAACCCAACCTTCTCTTCATAAAGACTTACTCAAGCTTTGAGACTGGAGTCGTTTCTGAGGTAGATGAGCTGGAGCTATTTTCAATGTCTTCACTGCGCACAACTACACTGGAAGAATCTTCATGTAAATCAACCGTAGGGAGTGAGTCAACCACAGGTAGACTTGACTTTGTTGTTTCCACGTTCTGTTTTATTAAAGGTTTTATTAACTGTTAAGATTAATCACATTTTTTTTGACGGACAAAAATTCATAGAAAGCTGAAAAATGACTATATAATGTTCACAATCTAAGGGTATTTAGTCCAATGGTAAGTGCTTAATATACATGAGACCTGAAACCCTAGGTTTAATTCTCCAGAACTAAAAAAAGAAAATTACCAAAGAAAAACTTTTACACACACACAAAATCCTTTTTTCCAACATTACTACCCTAAGAAATTTATTATTTATTAATAAATTAATAAATTTGTTATTCTAATACAGAACATGTGCATTTTTCATACAGCAGGCACAGCTTGCCCATTCTCCTTTCTTCCTATTTTATATCAGGTTCTACAAGTAATCCCACTCTATTTAATTAATGAATACTAGCAGTAACTAGAGAATCCTATGTAAATATAAAATGGTATGATACAGTAATTATATCCCTAAAAATTTATAGAAAAATGTTTATCAGTTAAATAACAATATAGCATATGCACAAGTATTACAATGCAATAAATAATTTGCTTTTCTTTCAGTCTAGAATGTTCTAGGTCATTCACCCCTCCCAAACAGAAATCGATCAAACACTTCTCATATCTGAAAACCTTTATCAGCCCCTCAAACCGGCTACAATAGAACTGGCTAGTTCCCATCCTTTCTATTTCCACTATTCCCTACTCAGACTTATTACATCCATAATAGCTCAACTGCTATTATTTGTCTCCCTCCTGTTTTCAATTATAATATAAGTGCACTAAAAAAGGAAAACGTTCTTTTGACTTTAATTTCCCCAGTGTCTATCACACAATGCATTTAAAGGTTTAACAAAGAATAACAAGTGAGAAGAATTCATATAAAGTTCAAGAAAAGAGGAAAACTATCAACTGTTTCAGACTAGATGATGTAGGCCTTGCCAAATAGGTGAGCCAGTATGGAAGCAAAAAGAAGACATTGGACAGTGTAACAGGTTACAATGTGTGTGATCATTTGGAGAATGAGTAGCAGAGAAATTATCACAAATAATACTGGTTTATTCTTTAAGGCAGGAAGTCTTTAGGAAAGGACATTATAAAATACTACATTATTTCAGCATATACTCAAAATTTTCTGAAGTGATTTTATATTTTTTAACCCAAGTCCTTAAAATTCAACATGTATTTTGTACTTAACAGTAAAATTTCAAAGGATTAGAGATAAAAGCTTCTAGAGCATGGTTCTCAACCTTTCTAAAGCTGTGATCCTTTAACACAGCTCCTCATGTTGTGGTGATTCCAAACCATAAAACTATTTTGTTGATACTTTTTAACTGTAATTTTGCTACTGTTATGAACTGTAATATAAATATCTGATTTGTGACCCTTGTGAAGATCGCAAACCACAGGTTGAGAACTGCTGTTCTATATGCTTCAAAATATTCATGTAATTGAAGGGCAACAAATGGCAGTTTTTTAGTCTGTGAATAGATATTTGGCAAATGTTTTCCAAAAGCTAATAAAGCAAAACTCCCTCATACTGTGATGAACATGTAATACTCACCTTACATTTAATATGTAAGATGTTTTGCTTTTTTTCTTAATCTTTCTGTCTACAAATCTAATATCCCTAGTTCTTTCAAATACTGTTAAATTAAATGGTTTCCAGATGTATCAGCATTCTACTAGGTTTACAATATATTTATTCAGGTTTTTAATATCTTCCATTAATTCTGGTGCATAAAATGAAAAACAATCATCTGAAGAAAAAGGGTAAAACATTTTATCTAATCTATTCTTTTAACTTTGCATCCTATATAAATTTAAATATTGACAGCAAAAATGCTCTGTGTTCTTCTACATACAACTACTGTTGTAAAATAAAGCAGGTCAGAAAAAAAATTATGGTACCTAAAAATAAGAAAATATTTATGAGCCAAATAATAGAACAAAGGAAGAAATACTTTCACTCAAATTTTACTTCTAAGAAAACAATCATGTTTATTATTAAATCTGTAATTTTACATTTTCTCAAAATCAGTACTACTATTACAAGTACTACTATTTATATTGCTAATTTTACATTCTGCTATATGGTAATTTAGAGTAAAGAAAGACAAAACAAAGGCATCCAATCCTATACAAAAAGACCACAAAGGTATATTATAAAAAGCAACAGCAATATAAAGCTTACTTGTACATCCACAGTGTAGTCATCTTTTAATTTATTTTCTTCTGGAAGGATAGGTAAATATGAATTCAATTTTCCTAATAATTCAGCATTACTAGGTTCCTTTCTTTCATCCTACATTGTGACAAAGAAATGACTAAGAAAATTATTTTATTTAAAAAAAAAATCAGCCATCAAATCTATCTCCTCCTTTGCTACAGAACCAGTCTTCTATGCATTTGATTCTCAACTATATTTACATGTTTATTTTCTATCTCCTTCTATCCCTATCCTTGCCACCACACTTAAAATATAAAATGTGAATTTAAGAACCTCATTTGGTTGTTTAATAAACATCACGAAGTAGTATGTATCAGAAACAAAGTAAAACTTTCATAATTACATGGAATATACATGTTTTTATTTCACCTCTCTTTTGATATGCTCATTAAAATTTTCTACACCTATGCCTTTAAATATGTTTCCTAGGATACACATTTCATAAAAGGAAAGTTATATTCACCTTTTTAAAGCTGAGCTTATCTAACACAAACAAAATATCAAAATGTTCCCGGAAATAATTTTTTCCCACTTAATGTTTACTTAATTCATTTTATACCATTTTATATTTAAATATATTATCAAAGAAGAATTTAAAGACAAGTTTTATGGACTGTGAATAAAAGCATAAAAATTTTTCTTTTGTTTTTAAAGATTTAGACAAATTTTCAAAAAGTTTACATCATCCATCCCAGGAATAAATTTTATACAACTCAAAAAATTAAATAATCTTATCCAAATTATCAGATCTCAAACTTCCAAATATGTAAACAAAAAATGTCATAACACATATGCTTAACATGCCTATATAGGTATACATGCAGGCAAGCTGAGGAAAAATACAAAAATCCATGAAGAAAAAAATACATTCTCATGTATCTTTATAATAAAACGAAAATGTAGCCATTCTGAAGAAACAGTAAACGATCAAAGAGAATGAGGATATACCTTGGAAAAGGAAGGAAATCACTCTGTGGAACATTTTTGTTATCTCAATGGAAATGAAAATATTAATTTGTGTTCCTATTTAAATGTATATCTATACCCACAGGAAAACACCTGAACATTCACAACAAGCAGTAAACTAAGGTTCCTTTGGGAATACAAAGAGGATTGTTTTATAGTTAGCCTTAGTTATTTCTATAATTCAAAATACACAGAATTGGATGCAAAAGACAAAGACAAGTCAATATTTACCTTTATCATTTGAAATAATAGTTATAAATGATTTCAAAACTATCAGGTATTTTAATCTATTCACTGCACCTAATTATTTCTAAGGAACTACAAAGCCTCCAACTGCAACTTCTCTAAGCACTTACTGCTGATAGCTTTTAATTTATAAAAGTATATTTCTCTTTAGCAATAAAAGAGCAATCTTATTGAATATACATCATTCTTTTATTCCCTACTGTAGAACATGGTATGTTACCAAAATCTGAAATACAGCAACAAAAATTAACACAAATGTCTCTGAGCTATCATAATGTCAAAATTACCTTGGTTGCTCCTCATAACAAACAGAAATCCCCAACAAATTTGTAGCCTAGTATTTCTCAAGTTACTTTCATTCTAAATTAAGACAGTCTTAGAAAGCAAGACTGTCAATTCCATTTAAGGTACCTTTTTCTGGGACTGTGCGTCTTCACTTTCTAATGCACAATTGTCGTCTTGAGGATAATACGATGCTGAAGCTGAAGAACTCTCTTTACAGCACACATGCCAACTCGGAAGCCTGCAGACACCAACCAGCAGCAACAATGAACAACACAGAAAGGAAATTAACATATACTTTTTATAGACTACAACCTGAGGCAATAAAAAACAAGTTCTTGTTCTAATCTCAAGAACACAACTTGAGTATGAATATCTTAAAAGGGAAAAAGCTAATAATTCTATTGCTATCACTGCCAAGTAATACATAAATTTCTAGAGAGTGCAATAAAAACAACCTCACAAAAGAAGCATCTGATAATTCTCACAGCAGGTACAGAACGTTATCAGAGTTAGCCTCCTGAGAAAGTGTCCAGATGTCAAAGACATTTACAAATATTTAAAGATAATTCTAAAACCTGCATCAATTATTCCAAAGCATGGATGTAAAACTTGTAACTATTTTTACATAAAGAATTCTGACAGCCAGAAGTAACAGAAACTGTGTAAGTACAAATACTACAGGTTGATAATATTATGAAATAAAATACAGCTCTTTTAAAGCAAAAAAATTCACTACCAATTTAGCAAGGAAGAACAGAATACCTTATGATTATTTAGCTGAAAACAATCAACAAAAATAACTACACAAACATCTCTGAGCTATCTTAATGTCAAAATAATCTCATAACAATGAAATAGAAAAATCTCTACCAAATTTTTAGCCTAGTATTTAAGTTACTTTCATTCTAAATTAAGACAAATTAGAAAGCAGACTGTCAAAACTGGTTGAGATACAAATCTATTTTATTTGTAATGCATACCTAGGACCATCACCATCCCCACTAAAAGACAACTGGATAAATTTACACAGCTATAAATATTCTTCAAATGAAAAGCACATATATACAGTATAGGAACATATATGCCATATAATAGAAAGTTAGTATAAAAAAAACAAACAAAAATAATCATGAAACAAGACCAGCATCGCTATCTACTGTCACTAGTATCATATGCTATAAGAATTAAAAAAGAAAAAAAAAGAAATATCCAACAACAGGACATGTACAGTGAATGAGTCAGAGATCTTGGAATATTCAGCTCTAAATGAGAGGCCTCCATCAAATCTCTTCCTTCAGAGCTCAGGGAATCCTTCAGAAGAGGATTATAAGAGCCAGAGAAGATGAAGGACATCAAGGATACTAGGCTTTCTACACACCAGAAGAACTAATGCTCATATGAACTCAGAGACTGTAGCAGCAAGCACAGGGCCTGCACAGGTCTAAGCCAGATGGGGTACCAGCACTGAGAGGGGAAGTGAACATAAGCCAACACAAGCTCCCATCCCTAACCCAGAAGCTATCTCCAACTGATAAATTGCTTCCAAAGGAAAACTGAGTTCCTCCAATGGAGTCTCACTGGGTATAAAAACAACTCTTCAGGACAGACTCCAAGCCCATCAGCAGATAGCCAACACAAAATGAACTCAATGGCATTTTTTCTTGGACAGCTTTGTCTGGGCATTAATGTTTTTTTTTCCCCCTCTTATAGTCTTTTGTGTATATATTAATTTTGCTGGGATTTCTCTCTGTGTGTATGTGTCTGCATATGCTTTCTCTTTGGTTCTTTTTCCTTTTAATTATTATCTTTTTTTTTTTTGAGCCTGTCTGTCTCCTGAGTCCTGGGATTAAAGGTGTGCACCCATCACTACCCAGTCCATTTTATGTTTCATCCTATTCTGGTTTGCTTATTTTCACTTTATATTGTTATTATTTTTTAGAAGTCCGTTTGTATTCTAATGAGAAAGAGAAAGAAAAGGGGTGGAATTGAGTGGGTGCAGAGTTGGGAAAGAGAAAAGGGAAGAGAAAACTGTAATCAGAAATACTGTATGGGGGGATCAATTTTTAAAAAGTACCAAAGTGGAAAACAATAAAATTATTATGAGTTACAAATAATAAGTTTATCATATACAGATGAGTTCACATAAATGTAAAATATAAAGGAATTAACTATTACAAATAAGATATTAAAAATTACATTCCTAGTTATAGAATGTTATATAAGTCCTTACTTGCAATAAATAAAAGATAGAAACTTAACATGAAAACTATTAAATCAAACTATTTGAGATTGCCAATATCAAGACAACTGCTTTACTTGAAAAAATGTCATTTTAACACAATTCAAAATATTGACATATAAGGTAGATTTAAAAACCACATTCAGAAACTACAAGGATGGATACCTTTTGAAAAAATGAAAGTAGGCTAGTGCTAGTAAAGACAGTTCTAATGCATACAAGGACTGACTAACCTATGAAGCTACAATTACAGCAATATGGTTCTGAGATAGAAGGATCAAAGGGACTCTATCTTCTGTCTAGAAAGAGTAGCTTCAGGATGACAGCTAAAAACAAGGAACGCAGGGGAACCAGTCTAGATGGAAGGTTATCAAAAGGTCATGAACCTGACAGAAGGTAAAATTCATACCTAATGATCAGTCTTTGAAAGTCTCAAGTATACACTGTAACTGGAAAGATTCTGTACTTAAAGAAAACAAAGCAAATTTAGTAAAAGCATGTCAGTACTTCTGGGAAGATGATAGGAAAAAGGGAACTATCAGATTATACAACATGAATCGGCTATGAACAGCATTTATATAGCCATAACCATACAAGGACTAAATACCTAAACTCTTCGAAGCATGTAAAGGAATCTAATCATCTACCCTATGTAGAACAGTAGTTAACACTCATGCTAAAGAATGCTTCCAATACCAAATTCACACCTCATTCTTCATACAGGAATACAGTGCTGGCCATTCATTTAGGGCAGTACAGTTCAAGTTAACAGTGAAAAATACAGGTTTTATTCTTTAACATTACTTAAATTTTTTTTAAACTATGTTTATGAAGTTCTATGAAGTAATACAAGACTTAAGAGAAATGAGTAAATGACACGGAAGTCATTCTGGTTAGACACTGGTGATGAAATAGTTCCAAACTGTCATTTGGCTTCCAGAGTCTTGCTTAATAGGCACAAACTTTTCATTCAAATGCTTGGTTTTAAAATTTTAAAATACATACACATATAGATATGGATGTATATATGTATATGGGGTTCTTTAAAAACTGCTTTGCTTCTGCTTGGTCTCTTAGTCTCTTTGTAGGTAAAAGCACAACGTGTCCCTTCTCCTTTCAGTCTAGCTGAGAAAACTCTGTTCTACTGCTTGCTGATAATCAAACCTCTCAATCTAGAAGTTCAGATAATTACTAGCCATCACTCAAGAACTGGTCTTGGATTTTTCTCAAGTCACTATACTCCATATATCAAATCTATTTAATGATTGATGACTAAAGATTGATCTATAATTTCAGTAATCCATCACGAAGAAGCACTGAGCAAGGTATGCAATGCCTTATATCTTATCCTACCATTACTAATTTTGCCAATAAAATTTTTCTTTAAGCTACTGAAAATAATCAGACACTAATCATAGTTAAAATGGCATATTTTAAGAAATTGTGCAAGATGTATTTATCCTATAAAATTCAAAACACAGTGCTTTTTCTATAGTAATTTCAGTTTAAAATACAAATAAAGTTCCCAAATAAATTAGTGCCAGGGTAACAGTATAGTCTGGACAAAACAGAAATCTACACATAGAACAATAAAAAGCCTCAAAAATAGGTTCGAGACTAAGTCTTCAAATTTTCATCCTCAGGCAAACATTTAAAAGAATTTCATTAAGGGACTGATAAATATCAGAAGTATGGGGCTGGAGAGATGGCTCAGTGGTTAAGAGCATTGACTGCTCTTCCAGAGGATCCGGGTTCAATTCCCAGAACCCACATGGCAGCTCACAACTGTCTGAAGATCCAGTTCCAGGGGATCTGACACTTCTCACCAATGCACATAAAATAAAAAAAAAGTTAAATAAACCATAAAAAATTTTTAAAAAAGTGTAAGGCTACTGTAGCCATTAACTTTTTTATGATAAATATTCTACAAATTCTTTTTCCTTCAGATTACCAAACAAATATGTATGGATGCATGTCTGCCACTTCCCAAACATCATCTTTTTCAATTCCCAAAAGTTTATCAACACTTTCCTCTTAAAAAACAAGGTGTTTTTGTTTTCAGACTTTTCAATCTTATCAGACACTAACTGCTGACAAAGTGATCTTAAAGGTCTTTTCACCTTTGTTTCCGGTTTCCTCCTTTCTACCCTTTGACTGTCTTGTGTGACAGAGACTGGCCTTGAATTGCTCATCCTCCCTCCCACCAAGTGCTGGGATTACAGGAAGGCAGCAGCACACCAGGTCTTCAAAGCTCTTTCTTTGTCATTTTTGACTCTTATTATCTAAGAAGCTCAAAATGTTTCAAAAGTCAAACATTCCGCTTTAAAAATAATTTCCTCTATGAAGACATCTCCAGTCTTCAATCTCTCAGGTCTGCATTTTTAAGTCTTACACAATTCTGGGTTTAGTTCATTCCCCTCCAACTAACGGATCATTCCTCTTTCAATCTTTTATTAACTCTTCCATTTCCTTTTGTACACCACCAACATAAAACACACATTTCTCTCTCTCTCTCTCTTTGAACCTATTTCATGAATTCATAATTTAAGATAAAAGGGTTTATGTTCTCATCTACATGTTTCAATAAACTACCTTTTCTTGTCCGGCAGACTCCTACAAAGAATGCAGAGGAGCCTTGGTAGATCTGCTGACGGTGAGATGAGTAACAGAAAGGAGTGCTCAACAAGAGCAGGCTAGACACAAACTACGACAATTCTTCTGAATACTAGCTTAATGCTGTGACTTTCACTCCACAGTTGCACTACGGGTCAAATTCACAACCACATAGCCAGATCATTTACTTCCATAAAATATGTGCTTAATGCACTTACTTTCTTCATTCTTGCTGTGGCAAACTCAATTACTCTGCTTCAAATTACCTGTTCTCGTTAAATCTCTCTTCTGAAACACATCTAGCACAACAATGTCAAAAAACAAAACAAAACAAAACAAAAAAAAAACCCTCAAAATAAATTCCCTTGTTGGATATTTATCATCTAGCTCTTTGGCTTTACTTATAAAATTTATCATACTCTCACAAATATATCTGCCATTTTTCCTTAGGCTTAACTGCATTACCACTTCTATCCATTCATTATCAATTTACCCATACTCTTTCCCCTCGACAATTAAATACCACCTGCTCACTGCAGGCAGTGAAACACATACATACAGATCAAGCCATCATTCATATTAGCATCATCAGAGCATCTTATTTCAGCTCATGAAGCACCTGTTCAAACACGAGAGTTTATAACCGGCACATACATTCAAGCCTTCCTAGCAACTCCAGTCCTATTTTTTACATTTAATAACTACTATGAAACTCAGCTTTTTGAACAAGTCAATAGCATTCTAACCATATTTCTAGGATGTTGGCTGTATAAAAATAGCTGAGTTTATTTAATCCAGTAACATTAAATTGAATACAAAAACAAAAATACCCATAAGGTAAGAATCCTAGGAAAATGTACTTTTTTTTTCTTTTTTTCTTTCTTTTTCTTAAGACAGGGTTTCTCTGTGTAACAGCTCTGGCTGTTTTGGAACTTGTTCTAGCCAGGCTAGCCTCGAACTCACAGAGATTCTCCTGCCTCTACGTCCTCAGTGCTGGGATTAATGGCATACACCACCACCACCCAGCTGGAAAGTGTGCTTTTTAAGAGTTTCAGATTGTTAACTCCTGCTCTTAAATCCTCTCTTGGCTCATCCAGGCACCTTTTCAATAAGAAATCTGTCTGCAAAAAGGGAGGCAAAGAAACTAGTCCAAGTTTCTACTGGCACAGAGGCAGAAAATGACGGTTAAGAGAACACAGGCTCACAACTCATAGCTACCTGGATTCTGGATCCACCCCAAATTAGCTGTGAGAAAACTTGGCCAAGTTGCTTAATGTGTCTTCCTTCTCCATCTTTAAATGAAAATGTCCATACTAAAAGGCTGTATATTTCACAAGAGTTGCAATGATCATAAAATGAATACCCGACCCTTTCCACTACTCTAATACAGGTGTCTACCTGTATTATGACAAGCAACTTGTACACAAGGCTCAAGTCCCACACTTACTGCTTCCTTCTCTGTACCAAATATATTGCAGCTAACAAAGAATTACTTTAAATAAATTTGTGAAAAAATGTGGACTATTCTAAATCCTAATATATAGCCTTAGCCAGGTAGGGGTGGCGCATGCCTTTAATCTCAGTACTAGGGAGGCAGAAGTAGGATGAGTGAGTTCGATCTGTGAGTTCGAGGCCAGTCTGTTCTACAAGAGTTAATTCCAGGGCAGCTAGGGCTGTTACAGAGAGAAACCCTGTCTCAAAAAAACAACAATAAAACTAATCTATAGCCTTTCCTATTTTCCTATTTTATTTAATAAGCTAACAAAGTACCCAGAGGGAATGAATCAGAACATACATAATAATAGTACTAAGATACCTAAGAACCCTGTCAACATTATAAAACATTGATAAATAAAGCTAGGTGTCACTTTTACTTGTATGTAAAATACAAAAATCACTTTAGCTAGTAATTCATCACAAAAATAAAGTTATGGGGTTGGGGTGCAGAACAAGGTAGAGTACTTGTCTAGCACTTAAGAAACCCCAAGGCTTTATACACAAAAAAGACAGGTCCTTCAAAAGCAAACAAAACAACAACAAAAAAGCACTCCACTTATGAAACAAGTATAACCTAAGGGATTGTATTTTTATACTGAAAATACTCAAAAGCAATTTCCCATTCCCTTGTGACATGTAGAATTATACTTTGTGAAAACCCTTCATAATATGATCTTGAAAACAAAATAGATAATGCAGGTAAAAACTGTGTTTTCTGCTCTATGTATTAGGTAGCTGGCACTAAAAAAAACAATTTGAAATGTGTAAATCACTGTTTCAAGCAGGGTGTTTTATTTATTTCCATATATAAATAAGCTACAAAAATAAGTGTGTGTATATTGTATTTATATGTATAATATTCATAACTGAAGATGACTTGAGAGGGGGAAAAAGGCAATTTAGTACTTTTCTAAGCATCTCCCTTTTCATTAGAAGTGCAAGAACGTTAACTATATGTATTGGGTTCATTTCTCTGCTCAGCTTGAGACGTGAAAGAATAATTTACTAGTCACAAACAAATATGAAATGATAATGCTCAAAGATAAATAAAGTGTTAATATCTTTGATTCTTTTTTCATTATCTGCCAAGCTTATTTCTACTTACATTCTAAAACATCTTCAAATGTCTAACCTTAAAGGGCATCATGAACCACATCTCCAACTCCTAAAAATAATTCAAAGAACATTAAAAGAGTCAATTGCCTTTTTGTGTCTGGACACAGATGCTACAGATTTTCATAAAGATGTACCACCGCTTCCAAGCACCACATGCTATTCTCCGACTATACATGAACAAACTCCAATTTTTTCCCAATCTTTCATAAAAATTTCCAGGTAAAAGACAGAACAGAAATTTTCAAAGTTTATACAAATAAAAAAGAGAAAAAGCTAACACATAGCTCATGTTTCTTGTTTTTCTGTACATATATTAACAAAAATAAGATGTTGAAAAAATTGAGAGGAAAAAATTAAGAATACAGAAATAGAATCATAACCCAAGGGGGAAAAATGGAAAAAAAAAAACCTCTTCCATCCATGAAAACTGGACTGACATATGTCTAAGGTCACATCTTAAGTTACACAGCTCCCAATGCTCTCCTACTGCATCTCCATTAATGACCTACCACCTCCAAAGTCTGTCAATCAATTTTATATTTGCTAGTAATCTAATTAAAATATCAACATGGCCTGCCTCTTTTGTTCTCATTTAACCTACTTCACTTGCTCATTGTCTGGTTAAAATCAGAGTTCACCTGCACTGTAATCAAATCTCTTCAAAAACCTACTTCTAACATTCCTTTTAGACTTTTCCACATCCCTAATAAACACTCTAGATAACCTCACAAAAATGTTCCCTTTGCTTGTAATACAAGTTTCCCTCTTTGAATTATTCACCTTGGAAAATATAAACAGGCAAGAACTAAGATTCATAGAAGTAACTGACCCAAAGGCATAATTTATGATAGAATAACAGGAAGGATACCCTAAAATACAAATTCTTCATTTGATGCTTCTAATGTCCTTTCTATGTGCCTTTATATTTTTGTCAAATATATGAGTTGGTTAAATGTCAAGTTCTTCTCATTGGTCTAAATATTAGCTCTTCCAAGATCATCCTTTGAGGCCCAGACAGGAGAGATCCGTTACTATTTAAAAACAAGCCTTTACTAAGATTGATGTACGGATTTATTCATCTTAAGGGCTAGCTGGACACACATCAAAAACTGCAGGACCTATAGCCAGAAATCCAAAGGAAGAATGGAAATTCAAAAGCAGTGGGGTTTACCTCCAGCATACCATGATTCACTCACTGTGGTTTACACGTGTCCAGCTAAGAAGATTGAAGGATTATCTTATCTTGTTTTAACTAAATAAACCCTTACAACATTTTTTTTCAAAAAACAGTCAACAAACATAGTATTACAAGCATAAGCCATTAAGAAAATAGAAGGCTAACCAACGTAAACCATTCCTCATCTACATTTGATATAAAATAATCTAGTCAATCATACAGCTCTCATTGAAAATTACAACTTTAATGGAAACAAACAGTAATATTAAAACAATGTTTAACTTTCTTAAATACCTAACTTATGTAATTATATATAATAATATACTATGTCATATTAGCACACGTATGTAACTTACAAAAAATTAGACACATTTTAAAGGCACATGCACAGTTTTAGTAATTAGAACATCTATTCAAAGGCATGGATCACATCTTCCACTTCAGTGAGATGATCAACTTCCCATGCCAATGACTGTCAGTTCTGCATCTCCAGCATCTGAACATTTTTCTTTATATTATAAGAGACTTTGAAGACCTCAGCAAATTAAGAGTTCTGAGACATGAAGAGTCTCCTAGATTTGACCAGGAGTACACCCAATATAGTAACTCCTTAGAGGAGGAAGAAGAGGCAAGAAGATGAGTCATAAGCAGATGTTGAAGGCTGAAGAAAGAGGTTGAAGTGATGTGAGACAGGAGAAAGAATACAAGCAACCCCTAGAAGTTAAAGTAAAGAAATGGGAATCCCCTAGCCCCCTAGGATGAACCAGCTATTCCTCCTTAACTATTTTGGCCTAGCGAGACTGATTTTGGACTCCTGCACACACACCCTAGAACTATAAAATAACTACGTGTAAGCCACTGAATTCATGGTAATTTGTTACAGGAGCAGTAGGAACTAACAAAGGGGCTTCTTAGCCACTATAGCTTCAGTACTGAAAACAAGATGGACTGCTCACTTTTAAGAGTCACAATGTTTATTACACAGTAACATAAGAAAATACCTTTGAATGCTTTTGTAATGAAGTACATAAATACGATGTCCTTACTGTTTACTATAAAGAGTGGCCTATGTGTTACCTCATTTACTTCTAGTAACTTGGATACGAATGGATCAATTTTATCATACTGAGACTCCAATGACTCAAAGTTTTGAACTATAAGTTCAAAGAAGTTATATAACATGTTGGAGTGGTTGTATCTATAAGTGATGGCACCATATCTGTCTATAACACAGGCCTTATTTAACCTATAGTCAAAAGAGGTTCAAATCTAAGCTCCAGAATGAAGTAGTTGCTTAACCTTAACCATGTTTCTCAGTTACAAGCTTAACTCAGCCTCTCTACTTACTCATCTGTAAAATACAAAATGAAGTTACCATTACCTACCTGAGTGGGCTGTGCTGACAAAGATGCTAAAATGTACACATGCCACATGCCTGGCATGGCTGACAAACACTGGCTACCACCGCTGTTCTGTAGCTATGCTACAATCACCTCTAGAATACATTGTCCTACTTATCCAAGAATTATGATTAACAGTGTGCAAAAGAGAAAATGCAACCATTATGAATGAGATGGACAGCCTGGGTTTGTTTTTCTGTTAAGGTACATCTACAATACTCTAAGCAGGAAAGACAAAAACAGAAAGGTTTATCACAATCTATAAACGATGACAGTGTAAGATCAGACTAAAATGAGTAATACTAGAAGGTAAAGAGGTAAACTCCAGAAACCGATTATAATATCAACATTCAACACTCCATCTACAAAACACAAGTGGGCAACACAAGAGGAGAAAAATGGCCACAAGGGGAAGCTCATCAACTCTAAGAAACTGCTGTCTAACCCCACACCCGTTTCAGATACCTGTTTCTGTTAAGGAGTATTTAAAGGGCTCAGAATGACAAACAGGAGACCAAACATTTTGTTCTCCAAAATAGACCCTTCCAGTCAGATTTTCTCAGACAGGAGATTTCTTTTCACCCTTATTAACATATTATTCTATAGGAGTAACAACTCTACAACTTCAGAGTCCCTGGATTCCATTACACACCCATAAAACGGAATTGTTGTCAGTGCTTTGAAGAAGCTAAATAAGAAAGTCTATCTAGATTTTAATGTAAGAAACAAAATCACTTCAACAGAAAGGCCATCCTTTCGGTCACTAAACGTCACGACGCTGAAGGAATTCTCCCAGGAATTCCTTCAGAAAGAATGGCTTTCCCAAGTACACCTTTGGCAATCCTTTGGCTCACAAGCTATTTCTGCTCCTCAGAAACCAGAGATACGCTTAAAACGAACTTAAAGTTTTAGAGACAAAGAACGGAACAGGCAGCAGACTAGTTTACTCTCCCAGTACCAAAGGCCATGACCGAAAACTACGGTAGACACTCCGTGATATCTTCTCCATCAAGGTAACCAGAAAAGGGCTTCATAAGACCTGTGCTTCAAGAACAGCAGCCCCAAAGGGACCACTGGTCAAGACTGCGCGAGAACTGACCAGAAGAACAACTGTTTATACGGTACTCTTACCCTCCTGCCGACTCACGTTTTCAAAATCACAGGTCCGGAACGCATCACACCTGACTCGCCCATGCACTGACCTCATAAGGAAAGCAAATGACTGCCAGGAAAACCGAGTTACTCGCTCGCCAGCTCTCTGAACACTACCCAAACTGCCCCATCTGCAGCGCGGGAGCACCTGAGTACAAAGGCACCAAGTGATCCCCCTCTGTTCCCTTTCCCCCCCCCCCCCCCCCGTCGGACTCTGTAAATTCCAAAACAGAACTCGAACATCTCAAGAGGAGGAGCCGGGTGGCCGCTGTGTCCCCTGCTTGGGGAGCAGGAGCACCCGCAACCCCCAAAAGCCAAGATGACTTGGGGGTGTGACCTGACCTGCTCCCTCTCCCCTATGGTGCCCACGGAAAGTCCCGCGAGGTCGCCCCTACTCACCAGACTAGCGAGCAGAGAGAAAGGCAGGAGACCAGGGCCAAGGCCCGCCGGTACTTCTTCATCTTCTCCTCCTTCTTCCCCCTGCCAGGAGGCGGCACATCCTCCCAGCAGCAGTCACTGCCGAGGCCAAGATGGAGGAGCCAGAGCAGGAGCGCGAGGCTGGAACCGAGAGTCCGAAGGGCTGTGGCGCTAGGGGAGCGGCTCCGCAGTGGCTTGCCTCCCGGCCGGCCTCCCCGAAAGGCCCACGGCAGCGCGGACAGGGACGCTTCTTCACAGGGACGCTCCGGGGACTGCCGCCGCCGCCGCTGGGTCCGCCCGCTCTCCCGCGCCCGCCTCCTCCGGCCGTCGCCGCCACTGCCTCCCCATCCCCGCCCCGCCCACTCGAGCCCTCGCTCCGTGCTGCCAGCGACCAACGGCCGCCGCGTACTCGCCTCTCAACAGCCAATGGCCGCCCGGGCCCCGACACCACGCACGCCGCTGAGCTGGAAGGAGACGCGTCACCACGTCCCTCTCTGCTCGCTAAACCAGGCTCCGCGCGGGCCACGCCCCCGCCGCTGACAAAGCTCCCGAGCGACTCAACCGCCGCCCTGCCTACGCGGGTCCCGCCCACTTGCTGGCGTTCGAAGAGGAAGTCCTGTGACCCTCGGCCTTCCGCCTTTGAATGGGCCGCCCCGCTTGCTGCGCGCGCCGCCTCCTCGCACGGCCGCCTGGGGGTTGTAGTCCTCCTACCCGAACTCCTTTTCTTGCGCCTTAGAACCGGCGGGTTTGATTCTAGAATTTTTGAGTTATCACTTCTCAGCTCCAGAATGACTAGTTTCGTCATTGTTACGTCCTGTTTTCTTCCTTTGAGCACAGTCATGGAATGGCCTAGAATTACTGGGGACGGTCAGAAGAAAGCCTTACTAACGTAATTTAAAAATCGGTTTACCCAAGGCAGTGGGTCTGGCTTATTGAGGTAAATGCTGATTGGAAGATAGAAAGAGGCGTGTCGAGCTTTCCTCTCATAGGATTGGCTGGGACTGAGAGACTGAGTTGGGTTTTTTTTGTTGTTTGTTTGTTTGTTTTTCTTGCACCTGAGTGAGAATTCATTCCTCCCTGCCCGCCAGATTCCCGAGATATAGAATTCGTTTTTGTTGTCCTTATTTCGGGCTTTGGGTTCGCTGCAACGAGACAGGCACTGCAGACGCTCTGCATCCTAGGATACCTCAAAAGCAGGGAAAGCCAAGCCTTCTATACACACTTGCTGTGGACTGGGCAAAAAGAAAATTCAGTGTTTGATGTCCACAGCATGGAGACCCCAAGTGTGTACGGAGCTGAGAACCCGGGATCATAATTTAGGGAACGCTGGCGTGCAACTTCAGAATGCTTTATGGAGCTTTCTGATCCTGAAACGCAGCTGTTGGAAGAAATATTTGGCCTTGTCTGTGCTGGCACACTTCTTACTAGTACTAATAATTACTCTGACACTAATAGAAACTAGTTGTTACTGATAGATATTTCTTTTATTGGATACAAAATATAAAAGTGCAACTCAATTTTATTGCTCTTAATGCCTTTTCCTACTGCAAGACAAAATTACTTTCCGAAGAAAGCTGTTCAACAAAGTGGAGGAAGGGGACACAGGGTTACTGTCAATTATCTGTGTCTCAGGACATAATATAGTTGTTTCTGTTATTGGAGGTAGGGTGGATGGCTTTAAAGTGACGAGATTTATTCATGCCTTCATAGGAAAAACGCAAGGAAAATGCCTAATGAATACCGACTTTGAGACATAGTGTTTACCTTAAGAATCTAAGTTGAATGGGTTGTTATATTCCAGAGGACAAATAACCCACCGAGTAATTCTTGGAAATAATACAACCATATGTTAGGAAATCTATGAAAGATACTAATATTGTCCTCAGAAGAGTTCTCCTTAAATTACCTTTATCTGTCAATTAAATAGTTAACAGTTGATGCCATTTCTAGTTATATGACAATAAAAACCTTTTGTCTATTCCCCACAGCAGACCAGCATTTACCTCAAAAACAAAACCAAATTATTAGTATGCAAGTGTTTTTTACATATTGGAGACATGGTGTTGCCATGTAGTGCAGAGACTGGTCTTGAACTCCACTTTCTCCCTTCCTTAGCCTCCTACTTGTTTTGTTTTTTGTTTTTGAGAAAGCATTGTACTGTTTTCATGTATCTTAGTAAGGATTTCTATTTCTATAATAAATTGCCATGTCCAACATCAATTTGGTGAGGAAGGGTTTATTTGGTTTATAGTCAGTCCACTACAAAAGGAAATCAAAGCAGGAACGTCAGTACAAAAACCTGGCCAGAGGCCGGAATTAAATCAAATGCTGTGGAAGAACACTGCTTATTGATATTCTACAGCTGTCTCAGTCTGATTTCTGTTTTAAAAGTACTTATTATTTTGTACGTATGAGTGCTTTCCCTGTGTGTATATCTGTGTACCAACATGTGTGCCTGGTGCCTATAGAGGTGTTGAGTAGTTATCTGGGTGTTGGGAATTGAACCCAGGTTCTTTGCAAGAATAACAGATGCTTTTAACCACTGAGCCAATCCTCCAGTCCATCAGCCTGCTTTCTTATACAGCTCAGAGTTGACATCCCCTACAGTAAACTGGGAATTCCTGAATTCCCACATCAATAGTTAATTAAGAAAATGCCCTATAGACTTGCCTACACTCAATCTGATGGTGGTATTTTCTCAACTGAGCTTCCTCTTTACAGATAATTCTAGCTTGTGCCAAGCTGACAATAAAACAAAACAGGAACAACAAATAGAAAACAACGAGGACAATTAACTCCTTGTCAACTTGACACACAAACACATTCCTATTCAACTATAACTTTTCTTGTTTATTTAAGATCTCATTTTAAGGACATCACAATATAAGACATTCCAACTTCCCATAGTGCCACAGTCTGTCTCACTTTACTGACTAAGACAGCATGGACTCTATACATTTAAATGTCCTTGAAGAGTTTATAAGAATTCACATTCTCTGTTCCCTAGCTAGATGTTTTTGTCCTTTTTATAGTAGTCATTCTTACTAGAGTAAGTTTCTATAATATTATTTTTAATCTGAATTTCCCTAAGAAATAGTAAAAGTATTCTTTTTCATGTAGTTATTGTATACCTTCCTTCCAGAAATGTCCATTAGGTCTTCACTTATTTTTTAACTGGATTATTTGTTTTATTGTTTTGTTTTTTATTTTTATAAGAGAATCAGATATAACAAAATCTCTCAATTCGATAAAGTCTAGAACTCCTAACAACACATCTACACATGGTAACTGATGTTCCCTGTCGGTCCTTGATTATTCTGGAACTTACAAAGGGCTGTGCTGTACGATGAACAAAAGCTCAGCCATTCCTAAAAGGTTAGCTACACAGAAACTATGTAGAGTTCAGGTCCCAGCCCTGATAAAGATCAGAAAGTCTTCCCTGGTGGTAAGAAAGAACAGGCAGACCTCAGAAAGAAAGCCAGCACCTTCTGGCCAGCCACTTTGTTCTTTATCTCACATATCAGTCATACCTAAGAAGCTCAAGAAAAGAGCTGTTTTGTCACATTTAAGGAGGTGTTTTTTGATCAATAAGCTTTGATGTATTTTGATTGACTTGAAACTCTATCTGCTTCTTTTATTGCCAACAAAATGCTGAGAGGTCTGTGTCTAAGAAAGCTCTGTATAGTTGTTACTTAGTGTGATTTGATGCTTCCATAGTGAGAAGCCAATTAGGCCAGAAATTGCTTGGAAATGGGTGAAAACTGACAGAGTGTAAAGAACAAACCATTAGTAGAAAGGGTGAGTGTGGAAATCAGCACTTAAAACTTCATGTATGAATAAGTACAACTGAATTTATTATTTGTCCCCACCTAATTTCCTTCCTTATGTACCTTTTTTATTTAGCTACTTTTTTAATTACAAAAAAAAAAGCTTACATTACCTTGTCAATCTATCTTAGTGTCATTTATAATTTGACTATTTGGGGAGGAAAAGGTGAAATTTAGAAGGGAATAAAATAAAAAATTCTATTTCTAGGTTAGAAATTCTATTTATATTTTAATTCTGTAAAGTCCAGTTTATCTTTCAAAGAACAAAATCACTTGTGCATTGAAAAAATCTAGCCTGCAATTGTGGTGCTAGTTTGTGAATCCTAAAACCCAGGAAACTGAGGCCAGAGGATTATGAGCATGTCATCAGCCTGAACTGCATAGCAATTCCCTGCCTCAACCTTATACTTTTGTTTTACGATGCCAAATTCAGACTTCACAAGTTTAGATCCCAAGTTTAACATATGAGTGCTTTTTAGATGGCTAGGTTTAATAAGCTCAAAGAGGAAGTAACCAGGGGAAACGTGGGTGATGAAGAGGGAGAAAGCAACGTACAACTTCCAGGTGAAAAGGGAGCACTGATGTAAAAATCAGGAGTTCCAGGTTATCTGTGTTAACTTTGTGCCTCTCTAACAGAATACTTTAGGCTTAACTGTTTTTTAAATTGAAGATATTTGGGTTTGTTGTTTTGTTTGTGTTTTACAGATCTAGAGGCTGAGAAGTTCAAGATCAATTGATGGCTCTAGGGAGGACCCAATGGCAGAGACAAAGGGAGGGAGAGAGGAAAAAGTGGAGAGAGGCAGGAAAGGGATTGGAGAGGTAATGGAGTGGAGAAGAGGGAGGAAGAGGGAGAGCCCTTTATCAGGAATCTGATTTTGCAGTAATTGCATGAAACCCTTCACGAGGCAATCTTCCTGATATTCCTTCTTGTTTTTTTGTTGATTTTTGTTTGTTTTTTAAATCCTACACACAGACACTGTTGCACTAGAGATTAAGTTTCCAACATACAAACTTTGTTTGTAAGGAGAACTCCTTTGGTTTTGAAACACAGTACTAAATTTAAGACTTTGTGGAAATATCTGGCAACGACTTTGCAGAATAAGATTAGGAGGAAGTGGATGAAAGTGGAAAGTGATTCTAAGGTACACAGGAGGAAGTGGAAGAAAGCAGAACGTGATGCTAAAGTACGTACTGGAGGTTCTGTTGTGTCCCTCCTGCACAGCAGGTAATTGCTTCCTAAAACTTTGCCTCTATCCTGCCTTGATTTCATTCAAAATCTCCTATTGGCCTAAATGGCCAATAATAAATAAATAAAAGCCTGCTTCAAGGCCTTCTATAATTCAACGTATCTAATGGTTCAAGACTTATCTACCATTTTTTTTCCTTTTAAAACTCAATTTTCTCACTGAAGCAAACTGTTTTCCATGCCACAAAATACTTGGCCCTTGTAAGTGTTGTTCTTAAAAAATAATAAACGGGGGGTGTAGGGGGTGTTCTTCTTGAACACGGGGCACGGGACAGACACGCACGGCGGAACAAACACAGACACGACACGGCGGCTCCCACGTGGGTTCGCTTTAATGGGGGAGGGAAACACAAAAGGGCGAAGGGTGTGGAACACACAGGGAAGAGGCAGGACGAGGGGAAAGGCCTCGTGTGGCCCCTGCCTTTTAACGGGGGCCCAAGGCAATCTGGGAAGAATATCTCACACCTGCGCGCAGGTGTGCGCACAGGCAACCATAGTCCAGGGGGAGTCTGGGAGTTGTAGTTTTCCAAAAGAACAACAGTAAGACCATTTTATTTAATGTTCATTTGTTTGTGTTCTATCTTCACAAACAGTGCATAAATTTCTTATGAAATTGTGCATTTTATAACACAATAACTTTTTTTAACAAGAGCACAAGGAATCTTTTTTACTTAACTATTTGATTTATGTAATCACACTAAATATAATTTGCTCTATTACTGAAATTCTTAGAAATAGTAAGATGTTACTAATTCCTAGAGGCCCTAGCCAGCCAACTAGCTCTTCCTCTACTAATTACCATGAGGTTTTATTTGTATAATATTGTTTGATTTGGGTTTGGCTAGATTTTTCTGAGTTCCAGTTACCCTTGTACAACATGAAAAAGTAAATTGTTTAAGAAATACTTATTGATCCTGCTTTATGTAAAAAAATACTAAGGCAGAGACCTACTTATAGAGAGGGATCTTAGCATGTTTCTGGATAGTGGTTTAGTGAAGTTGAATTGCAGAAAGTTTATAAAGGCATAGAATAGCATAACAGAAAAGCCAATCATGGAATGCAATAATCAAAAGGAATCCACAGTATACTAGCTATTCTTTGAACTAATGCATAATTAACAGCATCCAGCACCAGCATATTTCAGGATACCTACAATATACTCAATGTGGTGTGAACATGTGTACTGTTTCTATTGGTGACAATATATATCCTGAGAATATTGCCACAGCCCGTTACCTACATTCATATAATAAAACAAAAGTGTAAGTTTTAGTCAGAAGTTAGTGAAAGTGAAAGTGTAATTGTGTTTTCACCCAAGTTTTTAGACTGGTAAAGGATGCTTACGTGCCTCAAATTAAGAAACTTTACAACAGAATGGGTCACAATTCATTAGAGGGTCAAGAGGTCGATTTTGAGGAAGCCTAGCATCACTTTTTAGGAAGTAAATGGTGCCAGACATGGTGGTTCATGCCACAACATGTGCCACCAACGATGAGACAGAAGGATTGCCTGGGAGTCTGAAGCCATCTAAGCTCCAAAATGAATTCTGGATCAGCTGGAATTAAAGAATGAAAAACAATTCAAAAGCATAAAATAATCATTTTTTAAAAAGATCAGAGTACGTCTTTGTAATGGAGATGATTTTTCTTGGCACTCCTATTTCAGTTGTGTGTGTGTTCTGTTATATATATTCATGAAACTGGGTTGCAATGTAAAATATGTCTAAATATGGATTGCACTCAAAATAACGTGAAAATCTTCACTAGAAGAAATGAGATGCAAAAGACATGTTGAATAAAGGTGATATTAATAGCTAGTGCCACGAGGTTAAGGGAAAAAATGAATTTACGTTTTATTTGAGGGAAGAAGTATATATATGTTTGGGATATACAAAAGATTGCCTATATAAAAAGATGGGATGTATAAAAGATAATACAGGACTGGAAACACAGTGAAGAAAGTAAAGTATTTGACTTCAACCATGAGGGCTGAACCTGACTTCCAGAACCCATGTTTTCAAAACCAGAAATTAGTGGTGTGGCAAGGCTTGTCTTCCAGCACTGGGATCAGAGCCAGGTGGTGTTGCTAGAGGCCACCATCTAGCCAGCCTAGCCTACTCATTCGCAGGCCAGTGAGAAATTCAATTTAAAAGGGGCGGGGGGGGGGGTTGTGACACCTAATGAAGTAAATCCAAAGTTGTTCTTTAGCCTACACACACACACCACAGTGCCAGGAGGGGAAGAGAGAGAAAGAAAGGAGGGAAGAAAAGAGGGAGGGAGGAAGGAAGCAAGCAAGCAAGGATTTTCAAAGAGATAAGAATACAAAGAATATAGTTTCTTAGATACAAGGGACAGTCAACCTTAGAACTGAACACAAGGCAACTTCAATCATCTGTATCACAAACCTTTTAATTTCAGTCTGTTGGTACCTATTTGATATTTATTGCTTGAAAGAAGTAGTGCTGGTGAACAGTAATACACCATTTATAGTGCACCTTGCATAAAAGACTTTAGGTCATAGGAAGGTTTTAAAGATACCATCTTCTATTAGAATAGACAAAAATATTTAAATTAAAAAATGTGGCAGTTACAAAGGAATCCAAAGTAAGTTAAAGATAATTAAGGTTGGACAAAGAATACATTCATTGAACCTGTGTAATTACCTGTACTCACAAGCCCCACGAAACTATGGGACATGGGTTTTGTTGTTTAATACACAAGGTTTCAAAGTTGGAAGATCAGGTGACGGGACCATAAGAATACACCCTTGAAGCAGGAAGGCGATTAAGGAGTAAAAAGTCCCTAAAGTGCCCACATGCTGCTCTGGCAAGCCCGCTTTACCCTATTAATAATTCTGGCATAACTAATAATGATGCCAACTTTTACTCTCAAATATGCTCCGGCTTGCACAGTAAGCAATATAGTCATCTTTAATACACCAGGCATCTGAAAGCAGAACTCCAGGTTTAGCAAAAGGGAAAAATTTGATCCGATACGTGGCATGGAATATTCACAAAGCCAGTTTAGGGAATGGGACCAAATTGTGTGTGTACACATGTTTGGTGCCAGTGACAATGGGAACAAACTGTAACTTAGTAAATCTCCTCTCCCACCTACATAACTAGATAACACTGTAGAAGCTGGCGAGATGGCTAAACAGGTAAAGGTGCTTGCTGTGCAAGCCTGTAACCTGAGTTTGCCCCCCCCCCCGCCCAGAAGCCATAGAGAGGTGTAAGTAGCTGTGCAAGCCTGTGGGCCTGAGTTTGACCCCCAGAACCCATAAAGAGGTGTAAGGAGGAGAGCTGACCTCTGACCTCTGTATGCACATGGAGACCTCCCATCATCTTTCATCAGTTGCCAGACTCGTGGTTTATGTTGGAAATTGGAAGAAAGCTTATCTGAGGAAATATGATCATTCCAGGGTGTTGGTGGGTGGGTGGAGAGAGAGAGAAGACATGGAGATCTGATGTTTTTAACCAGTTCATTCTCCAGGCAATGCCATAGTCAAACGTCACACCTGACTCACAGAGATAGTCAGTGAGCATCTTTAGGTTCACTGGGTCTCTCCCTGAAAGCAAATCTAAGCAGTGAGGATTTGGTGTGGGAAGTCCTTCTGTATATGTGTTGCTTTTATTGGTTAATGAATAAAGCTGCTTTGGCTCAAGGAATGGGAGAATAGAGTAAGTCATGAATTCCAAGCAGATAGAGGAGGAAAGAAGGAGGAATCAGAGAGATGCTATGTAGCTGCCAAAGGAGACAGACGCCCGAGAACCTTAATGGTAAACCACGAGGCTCATGGCGATACATAGATTAATAGAAATGGGTTAATTCAAGATGTAAGAGTTAGCTAGAAGTATGCATGAGCTAATTGTCTGAACAGTATTGTAATTAATATCATTTCTATGTGATTATTTCATGTCTGGGTAGCCAGAAACAAACAAGCAGTCTCCATCTACAAGGACTATTGGAGACACCAAAGTATAAGCTCAGCTGCTTCCAAGACTTTCAGACAAGCTAGACAGCCAACAAGAGTCTCAATTTAGTAGAACTTCATGGAAAGGACACTCTCCAGTTGTTGAACTACCTACAAACTACACTTCTCTCCAAGTTTCCAGGTTTCATGGGCCATCACACCCATGTCGGGGTGGGCTTTTGGTGATGAAGTTGTTGTTGAATAATTTCTGCTCTTTAAGCAACTCCAATAAAATTCATTGGTTCACCAAGTTGGACTTTGGTGATATCCTTACTTAAGTGTGTCATTGGTCCCTTTTCTGGGATGAGTAGACCTTTATTCACATCTTCCCATGAATAGTGACACACAAAACACATGTAAAGAGATTTTTCCCCTGAGGAGGCAAACAGACCTAATCACCTTCTGAGGAACCATACACAAATATTATCATCTTGAAGACTAGGATCTCAATATATAAGCAAGGTGTGGAAAACAAAGAAAATCAGACCGCTGAAGCAGCCATCTAGAAAACAAACATAATCTGAAAACAGCTCTGCATGACAAGTATGTCTGTGAAAATCAGTTACATACTCAATATAAACACTTAACATTCATCAAAACTGTGATTAATTGCATCAAGAAAGTGAGAAATGGAGAAGAGCATAGATCTCATGGGACTTACTAGTCCATGGAAGAAAAAGCAAATCCTTGGCCTCCTGTTGTAGGAAGGCTGCTTGTTTGTTCCCAGCTGCCCAGACTCCCAAAATAACCACACAGAAACTGTATTAATTAAATCACTGCTTGGCCCATTAGCTCTAGCTTCTTATTGGCTAACTATTACATTTTAATTTAACCCATTTCTATTAATCTGTGTATTGCCACGTGGCTGAGACTTACTGGGTAAAGTTCTGTCTGGTGTCTGCCTCCTGCAGAGGCTCCATGGCTTCTCCCTGACTCTGCCTTCTTTCTCCCAGCATTCAGTTTAGTTTTCCCTGCCTAGCTCTGCTCTACCCTATCACAGGCCCAAAACAGCTTCTTTATTAACCAGTGGTATTCACAGCATACAGAAGGGAATACCATATCTGCCTCCCTTGACGTCAGTAGTGTCTACAATTTAAAACACAAAAACAAGGAATAATTAGCTACTGTTTAAGACATGGACTAAAAATCAGAATTATTGACTATAAGAGATGAAAGCAGTTGAACATTGAGTAGTGGTAAGGTTAAGAAAGTTATTTTTTATAATCTTATTGGAAAGATTTGATTCTTAGGTGTACATATAGCTGAATTTAGGAGAATATTTTGTCATTGTCATCAGGTTCTTGCTATTTATGGAAAAATAAGTTCATATTTTAATAATGCTCTCCATCTTTGTATACCTTTATACTGAGTATGTGGGACAAACCATACTATCTGCCTTTAATCCCACAACTCAGGAGGTAGAGGGAGGTAAATCTCTGAGGTTCAGGTCAGCCTAGTCTACAGAGCAAGTTCCAAGACAATCAAGAATACACAGAGAAACCCTGTCTTGAAAAACAAAAAACAAGAAACAAGTGGAGATGTGAAGCAAAGGAACATTTCCCTACGGACTCTTGTATTTTAAGATTTTAGAATTCTCACTGCTATATATAGTTTCAGAACTTCAAAAATGTAACTTTTGCTTCTTGCCTTAAGTTTCCTTTTGTGCCTGTTATCTTTGACAGTTTTTCTAACGGTTAAGTGTTTAGCTGGTGGTGATTGAGGAAAAGTCCCTCGGCTTTAGCAATTTAGTCATTATCACAGTTTGAGGCCTAAATTGCGACCATCATTACATGGATCAGCCATTTCATCTTATCTTTTTTCCCAGGAAGATAATGTGGTGTTAAAGTGTGCCCATGTGTAAGCATGAAAGCATCAGCGTGAAAGGGAGGATATTCAAGGTCAACTGGCATCGAGTTACTTTGCAATTTCTCCCTGCTTTACAGCCGTCATTTACTTACACATCAGTGACTCAAACAACTTAGTCGAATTATTAGGGAAGTCCGTTCCATAGGAAAGCATTAAATATTAATTATCTCTCATCACTAAATAATTGATGAAGAGTAACAGTGATGCTCTCCAGTAAGGTTGAGGGCTGTTGACAACACAGCCTTTTAATCGGATCTGTTGGCAAGCTCAAAAGCCACTTTCTCCAGAAGGTTTCCCCTCTGACAGAGCACTCCTTCTCAAGCTCTCCTCTTTGTGAGCTTCCATACCATGAATCATCACATCCTTACACTCTGTCAGTGTGTCCTCACCTGGGAAGGCAGGGATTGTGTGTTATCTCACGTCTATATCCCTGCACAAAGGGGCATTCACTCAAGCCTACACGGAGAACGCTAATGATGGCAATTTGGAGAGAGGCAGGTTTGTGTCTTAAGTATGTGTGATATTGAGTTGGAGCTTTGTGTTCACTGAAAAACGAGAAGTGAAGAAATACTGCCAAGCAATATAATCCTCATTATGTTGTTTGTGAGCTGGAACATTAAAAGCGGACTTTTCAGAAACATTTGGCTTTTATTATGATTGCCAGCACTTACTTTCATCTTCCAAGATAATATTGGAAAGCAAATTTCATCTGAGAAGTTTTAAATATCCAAGTGTTCCGGAGGTGGAGGCAGGAAGACAGCTAGAAGTGGAAGGCCAGCTTTAGCTACGGAGTGAGTTTCCGGCTAGTATAAGGCGCAGTATGCAACTTTGTGTCAAAAGGAAACAAAGAAAAATTAAAAGTTTACTACTGAAGTATAGGAATGAGAAACAGACTTGGCATCACTAAACAGAACTTAACTTTTGTTGTTTTAGTTTGGTTTTGGGTTTTTTGAGACAGAGTTTCTCTATGTAGCCCTAACAGTCCTGGAATTCACTTTGTAGACCAGGCTGGCCTCGAACTCAGAGATCTAGTTACTACTCCCGCTTCCCAAGTGCTGGGATTACAGGTGTGCACCACCACTGCCCAACTCAGAACTTAACTTTCAATGACTATTTTTAATTACCATACACAGGGACAGAGTTCATGGTCGCATTTTTCAAGCAGAATTTGCTTTTGTTCCTTCTCCATCCCCCAGCCCTTCTCACCCCCTTTCCCCCCACCTCCTCCTCCTCTCCACTTTCAAGTCACTTTTGCCCACCCCACCTTGCTTCTTCAACACCTTGTTTCTCCCTTTTATGGGAGTTTTTTTCTAGTCAGAATTTAAAGTCTTCTTTTTAACTACATGTATGCATGTATCCATGTGAGTACACGTCACATGAGGGAGGGGGTCGCACAAAAGTCAGAAGAGAGTATCAGATCCCCCTGGAAGTGGGGTCACAGGTGCCTGTGCCTGCGTCCAGCCTTGTGGGTGCTGGGAAGCAAACTCAGGTCCTCTGGAAGAGCAGCAAGTGCTCTCCGCCATTCCTTCAGCCCCCGCTACTCAGAATTGAATTTTTAGTCCCAATTTATCTTTTAGATCATTTTGGTTAACTTTAAAATTTGTGTGTTTTTAATTTTACCACTTCCAGGGTCTACTTATATGCTGAGAAACTCAATCTGATGCATGTATTTGCGTAACTGCAATTCACTGCGCCTGCTTTTAAATCAAACACAGCTGCTGGAAATATTTTCCTAACTGAGCAGGACATTTAAATTTTTTTAATTATACCTCTCTGCAGTTTTGCCAACGTACAGGGGATTGGGAAAGGTTCACAAAGCAGCGCATTGTCTTTGCATATAATGTTCTTTGTGTGTTCACCTCCCCATATCACAAGGCATTTCTTCTACATAGATCAAATCCATCTTCACACACAGTTCCTTACCATTATGCTGTAGCCACAGAACAGGCAACTCCAGAAAGAACTCTGGGATCTGTACCTTACGGTGGCTTTTATTGTCGGCTATGTTTAGAAACTGTTCTAGAACACTCTTCTCCCGCTCCTTCATGCATTGTGTTTACAAGAGGAAATAAGATATCTCTATTGCACTGCTTTTAAGGTGTGGCTGTAAGAAACCTGATAAAAATTCTTTCTGTTTTAATTCTAGTTAATGTTTAAGTTCTGCCACAGGGACAATTCGTATTCCCTTCTGGTGTGGAAAAACAGAACATAGTATATGTCACTGTGGGAATGATAACATCTGATGATATATATAACCATGATAATGCCTAGCATAGATGATGATACATAGATGATAGAGATTCCATCTAGTTATATATCAGATATTGCTGTATTATAGTATTTATGCCACTTAACTATTCTACTGGGTCTCTTTCCCTCATCAAGTAAAGTGCTAGGCCAGATTCTTTTCTTTTTTCTTTTTCTTTTTCTTTCTTTTCTTTTTAGTTTTTCAAGACAAGGTTCCTCTGTGTAGCTTTGGAACCTGTCCTGAATTTCCTCTCTTGACAAGCTGGTCTGGAACCCTCAGAGCTCTGACACCTGCCTCTGCTTCCTGAGTGCTGGGATTAAAAGCATGTGCTACCATCACCCAGCAACCTAGGCCAGATTCTTATTTTCTGGTTTACCTATGCTTCTCACAAGTGCACAAGAGATGGAAACTGCGTGATAGTTTAGTTTAAATAAATCAAAGTTTAAATCCTGTAAGCCAGAAGCTCAGGGTAATGATACTGACACAGTCCTTTCCCTGTGTTACTGCTTGGAGAGTGTTCTGTCTTCAGTCTACCAAGATGCAAGCAGCATGGCTCATGCTTCTAGTTTAGCAGACACCAATGAAAGATATTAGGAAGCTCTTCCCACCAAGCTTCTCTCCCTAGAGTCTAACATCCCTTCTTTCTCTGCTCTTTTTCCAAGCTCTCTCTGTTGACCCTGGTTTGTGTTTCCGTCCTTTTGTATGCAAAAGCTTTCTCTCCGTGTTTATAATATACAACCTAGAATGTAAACGTCAACGAGGCAGACACTCCCGAAAGAGCTTTCTGATGCTGGTCAAAACGTTAATAAAATAAACAGCAGGCCCCGGGCTATAAACTGACCTATTTCAATAATCAAGCTGGGACTTTAGTAGGAAAGCCATGCATACCACGTGGGCTCACTGAGCCTAGGTACCTTTCCCTCTACCATGAAACAGTTCTGGGACTGAAATTCTGTGGCCCAACAGACACTACCCAATCAGATGTACATAACGCTTATACATTGCAATCCTCAGATGTTTGTTGGAAAACAGAAAATTGAGGAAGACAAAAGAGAGGAAGGAGGAGAAATGAACAGAGGGAAGAAAGAAACTTTTTAACACAGTTGATGTTTATTTCTGAGTTCTGTCATCTCAAAACTACCAATTATCAGTCATCATAAGTTTGGTATGTGTCTGGCCAGAAATATATAAAAAGGAGGATGTATAAATATCTTTAGCGTTTTGTTTGGAAAAGGTATTGGAAAGTCTACAAATACTTCTGTTAGAGAAGAAAAACTGGATACTCAAAGATGCTTTTCAGAGTTACATTTTATTTCCAGGTTGTATTATTTACTCTGCTGTGAGAACATACATGCACATGACAAGAGAAAAAAAGTTAAATAAGAAATAAGTATATCTGGGGTTTGGCTGACGTTTAAAGGCTCTGGTGAGCTGAAAACTGCAGATGGAATTGGGGCTTGCTGGGCCTAAATATCAGACCATTCTTTAGGAAAATACGTACAGGAGAAAAGAAGGAAATAAGCTTTTCCTAGGAAAGAAAAGTCCCAGCCAGCTCTGTTACTGAAATAGGTCAGTTTCGAGCCTGGGGCCTGCTCTTTATTTTATTGGCATTTTGACCAGCATCAGAAAGCTCAGAGGTCACTAGAATGCTTAGATGTTCTTTCTTAATATTTTTACAACACCAGAGATCTGTTGAGATGAAAGGATACAAAGAGAGAAGGGAGGGGGTGGGCTATGAACGAACAAGAGACAGAAAGACAAGAGAGCATGGCGCTGGGATAATGAATGTGGCAAGCCTCTAGCTTTGAGTTTATCAGGGACCTAGGAGCCATTTCTCTCTCCTTCACAGGGACTCAGATGAGAGTACTTTTGAAGAATCCATCTGTAGCAGAAGGCAGCCTAATGACCATGGGAAGAGCTATGTGACTTTTGCTGTCACCATAGATTGGGCAGGCAGCAGTCAATGGATAATTTTTGGTGTGAACTTTTATTCTTTTTTTTTTTTTCTTTCTTTTCTTATAGATGAGTGCTTTGGGAGGAGTTAGGGGAAGAAAACTGTAATCAGAATCAAAAATACCTGAGCCATGCAGTGGTGGCACACACCTTTAATCCCAGCACTGCAGAGGCAGGCAGATCACTGTGAGTTCTGGGTTCAAGGCCAACCTGGTCTGCAGAAAGAGTTCCAGGACAGACTCCAAAGCTACACAATGAAACCCTGTCTTGAAAAACAACAAACAAAGGAATCCCTATAATTCGTGATAATGGAGAAGCTAAATAAGAAGGTGAACCCAAAGAAAAACATATAGGTATCCTCCTGGATATTGGAAGTAGACAAGATTGTCAGGCAAAATTTGGGAGCTTGGGGTGGGGGTGGGGTGGAGGTAAGGGTAGATGGGGAGAGAAAAGTGAGAAGGGGAGGAAGGGGAGAGCTTGGGGGAATGGGACAGTTGGGATGGAGCAGGGTTGGATATGGGAGCAGGGAAGTATATATCTTAAGTAAGGGAGCCATTTTAGGGTTGGCAAGAGACTTGACTCTAGAGGTGTTCCCAGGTGTCCATGGAGATGTCCCCAGCTTGTTCCTTGGGCAACTGAGGAGAGGGAGCCTGAAATGGCCCTATCCTATAGCCATACTGATGAATATCTTGCATATCATCATAGAACCTTCATCTGGCGATGGATGGAGATAGTGACAGAGACCAACATTGGAGCACTGGACTGAGCTACCAAGGTCCAAATGAGGAGCAGAAGGAGAGAGAACATGAGCAAGGAAGTCAGGACTGTGTGATGCATCCACCCACTGAGACAGTGGGGCTGATCTAATGGGAGCTCAGCAAGGCCAGCTGGACTAGGACTGATGGAGCATGTGATCAAACTGGACTCTCTGAACGTGGCAGACAATGAGGGCTGAATGAGAAGCCAAGGACAATGGCACTGGGTTTTGATCCTACTGCACCTACTGGCTTTGTGGGAGCCTAGTCTGTCTGGATGCTCACCTTCCTAGACCTGGATGGAGGGGGAAGACCTTGGACTTCCTACAGGGCAGGGAACCCTGACTGCTTTTTGGATGAGAGAGGGGGGGGGAAGGGTAGTGAGGGGAGGTGAGGAAGTGGAAATTTTGAATAATAATAAAAAAAGAAAAGAAAAGAAGTCTACAAACTGGAAAAAAAAAAGAAAAACAAGCAAACAAATAGAAAACAAAAAATGTGGAATGAGATAGAAGCTGAACTGTTAACTAGAATAGTTAGCAGATAAGAAAATCAAGTAACATATCCGAGGAAATAGTCAGGCCTCAGGCCTTCCTGTTAGAGTTGCCTAAGAAACTGAAAACACAGTCAGGAAGCAGATGCTGGCTTCTTCCTTTAGCACCACAGCTGACCAGGCAGAGTGGGGCTAGAGAGAAGTGTTTCTTCCGTAGCACGCTTGCTGTGTTCTAAGTGTGCTTGTTGGAATATCCAAACACTATCAGGGATGCCATAAAACAAATTACAGAACTGAGTGCCATTGTCCTAAAAATGAAGCGGAAGGCCAGGCAGTCCCACCCTTACTGCCCTTATCGGAGGAGACTTAAGCGATGTACTCCAGACAGCCATGCTCCCCGTGAAGGGAATATACAGATATGAAATTAGCTTTATTATTAAAGTAATGTGCACAGGTATAATTAATTTTTCCTCCTTTTCAATCCATATTTAATTTTTGGGTCAAAGCTCTCACCATTTCTACCCTATATTTCTTCCAAAGTTCTGTGCTTGCGAAACGGGCATTTCACATGAAGTTTGCAAACGCCTCTTGATTTCAGCCAGCTTTGTGGAGGAAAGCTTATCTTTAGGTCACACATGGCTCCGTGACCCTCTCACATCGCTAGGAAGAGTGCTTCTTCAAGATAAACCTGCTTGCGGTCGTGTAGTACCTAAAGCTTTTCGTGTAAATAAAGCTCCAGGGGCAGACAGCTAGCCGGCCCTGTACCTCCTGCAATCCAAATGGGCATGTTTTACTTTCCCTGCTTTTCTACAATGCAGTGAGCTTGCTTACACTACTCAACTCAAATACACACACACACCCACCACCACCACCACCACCACCACCACAGGGAACAGACGGTTTTATATCTTGTCTCTTTGCAGCTTCAATTATGGATTCCCTATTCTCTATTATTCTCTAGACATGGTATATAATTTTTCTGTTCATAAAAGTCAAAACAGTGAAAGACTATTATTCTCTCCACTTTCTACTCTATTGTCACTTATTATTAAACCCTGGTGCAGCTCTTTGACTGACACATGGAGAGAGCAGAGGTAGTAGAAGGAGCACATTATGCTATCAGAAAACAAAGCTGGCCTATCAGCCGGTGAGATAATTTAGCTGGTAAAGTGCTTGTCACAGAAGTCTGACAACTGAGGACTAGAACCCACAGTGGAAGGAGAACTGACTTCCACAGGTTCTTCTCTAACTTCTGCAATGTGCTGTGGCACACACACACACACACACACACAATAATAATAATAATATTTTAAAATGACAGAGTAGACTTTTCAGAACTCATGGCTGGCTACTCGCCTCTTATGTGACCTTAGGAAATGTGCTTAGATCAGTGGTTGTCAACTTTCCTAATGCTGCGTTCCTGTAATATAGTTCCTCATGTTGTAGGGACCTCCAACCATGAAATTATTTCATACTTCATAACTGTAATTTCGATATCATTATAAATCAGAATGTAAATATATGATATGCGACCCTTTGGCGGTCATGACCCACATGTTGAGAACCTTTTGCCTTTTTGTTTTTGAGACAGAGTTTCACTCTGGAGTCCAGACTGGACTGGAACTCAACAACAATCCTCCTGCCTCAGGCTTCTAAGCAATGGACTTCCAGATGCCAGCTACAGACTCCCAGCAATACTTTTATAATAGCTAAAGCTGAGAGATACAGAGCAAAAGCAGGATGTCCTTATTTGAAAGTATCTAGATGTTTGTATTCTTCCTCGGGGCTGCAGAGGAAATAGGTCCTTTATTTAATCCAGCGTGGCAGAGGAAATGATAGCACAGAGGTTTGTGTCAGCGAGTTCCTCCGCCCCTGCTCTCTCGTTATGACACTGCAGGTGGGGTTCTCCCTGAGATCACCATGAATAATCCAGGTGAAGGCAAGTCTGGGGCAAGCAGAAGCTTGCTGGCCCAAGGAGAATTTCCTGTGAGTTTCTGTGAGAAGAAAGAAGTTAGTTTTTAAATATAGGCTCAGAGCTGCCCAGAGGTTTTTTGAGGATATAATCAGCAATGAACTTCTAATCAGACACCTCAGTTTATAAAGAAGCCAACCTAAAAACCAGTAACAATTACAACCGAAACCAACTCCTGCTTTTAATTCAGTACCTAGAATGATTTAGCCCCGAAGTTGAAAAAAAAAAAATCTGAGTCTGTTATTAGTTCTGACTCAGACTCTTTGAGGTAATTTTCTTGTTAAAAGAAGTTTTTACAGTTATTTAGTGTGTGTGTGTGTGTGTGTGTGCGTGTGTGTGTGCATGTGTGTGTGCATGTGTGTGTGTGCGTGCATGTGTGTGTGTGCGCATGTATGTGTGTACATGCAATGGTGTACATCTGAAGGTCAGAGTGCAATTTGTGAGAGAGTCAATTCTCTCCTTCCACCACGTGGGTTCTGGAGACAGGATTGAGAGCATTATCGGGTCTGGTGGCATGTGCCTTTACCAAGGAGCCACCTCACCAGCCCCGTGAATTAATCTCCTAACATTCCTGTGCTTTACTTTCCCCATGTGCAAAACAAGAGACTACCCAAGGGCAGTGGATAGAGACTGTATCACTGGCCCTCCTAACCCAGGCTCTCTAACCCAGGCAATCTGCTGTGGGTTCCCTTTTGCCTAAACCAGCTCAAGTTCAGATTCTGATCCTTCAAAGAGTTCCATTTATATTACTATTCAGAGATGTTCAGCTCCTTGGCAAAAAGGAGTTCCATAAGTTGTTTTTCTATAATAGAGGCAGATAGTTTTTTATTGTTAAATCTGTTTCTATAGAATGATTAGAAATGACAAGTGCATGATGTTGACTCTGCCCAACAGGGCAAGTAGGTAACTCGCGAGCAGCGGAGCGTTTTTTAATCGCTGACTTCCTTCTCAAACAACACTATGTCCTAATCATCCAGGGACCACTTTCTTTCTCCTCTTGCATTGCAAGGTACTTACTGCTTCAGCTACCAAAGCCCTTTCTGTTCCTTGGGGGAATTTTATCTCCCCAATCGCATGTTTCCATCAAACCAGAGTTGATCTCCACCACCGCTTTCTCAGCGGCTCACATATATCCTCTTATCTTCTATGTCTTAATAGAAAAGAAACTTCCCCTAACAGCATTCTCCTTATGAAATAAAGATGAAATTATTTCTTTCCTCTTACCCAGATAAACCTCTTTCAAAAGAACAAGCAATCTAGTGAAGCGTTGAACAGATGGAACTCTGAATATGAGCTATCTAATGTAGTAAATTAACATGTAAATTAATGGCTGATCTGGATGAAAAATTTCAAATCTATAAAATAATAATTACTTTTACAAATATAGAATTATTATTCATATAAAATTTTTATTATTATACATACTGTGTTGGAGTTTCTACAGCTATGAAGAGATACTATGATCATGGCAACTCTTATAAAGGAAAACAATAATTTGGAGGCTGGAATATAGTTCAAAGGTTTAGTACATCGTCATCATGGTGGGAAGTGTGGCAGCATGCAGGCAGACATGGTGCTGAAGAAGTAGCTGAGAGTTCTAGATTGGATCTGAAGGTGCATTTCAGAATCACACACACACACACACACACACACACAACACAACACAACAAAACAAAAAAAACCAGGTGGAACCTGACAAAGGAACACTCCAGAAAAAGGTGACACCACTCAGGAAAGGCCAGCATCTGAGGGGAAATACCTGATATTCCAATCTTCCTATCCTTTTAAAATTCCTACATGGTCTATTAGCAAAGGTAGTTGTGGGGGATTGACTTTATGTAGATTTGACCATGGTGTGGGAAAATGAGGGAAGGTCATTTGTTACCCATAACCTCTGCTGAGGTGTTTTGTGGTGAATCCTATTTTGAAGGGGAGAAGAGTCATGGCTTCACAAGGTTTCTACAGAATTGACAGCAACTTATCCAAAAGATAAGTGTTCCCGAAGCTCTGCAAAAACGGGTTTCTCATAAGTTGTACACTTGCAGGTCTAATAACCTATCAGCTGTACATTCACTGTAGAGTCTTGTGGGCCTGTGACAGGCACTTTAAAAGAAAATTCAGAGTTGGTAGGACATCGGCCAAACCTTGGCGTGCATCTCAAGGTTAGACTTTTACAGGCTTCTGTTAAGGTCACTTTCACATTCTAATAACTAGCTCTCTTCTTCCACCACATGGACTCCAGGGATTACACTCAGATCATCAGGCTTAGGAGCAAGCGCATGTGCCAGAGAGGAAAAATTCCTCATTTAAAAAGAGCTACAAGCTTTTCCTATACTTGAGGAAAATAGTTTTTGCAACAAAATGAGTTCACAGCTTATTTCTTAGTTGATATGGTGACCTGTGGTACCTCTCTGATGATAGACTACCTTGTGGTTTTCCAACCACCTGTTTTTATTTTTTTCTAGTTCTCACTACAATTTTATTTTTAATTATATCTCACTGTAATCTTGATTGTTCACACCCTAGAACTTGAATTCACAACAACAAAACCTCACATCTGAGAAAGTCAGGAATAAAATCCTAGGTGTTTTCGAAGTAGGCAAGGCTCTCTAGCACACTGGGTGATTTGTTTTTCCCTTCTATAGGGTAGCTCACCTGTTACCTCCTGACAAGTGTTAGGATAATAGGTTAGCCTTGGTTCACATATGACTTCTAATGTTCTTGGAAATTACCTTGGTCCTGATCCAAGTATCCAATAAAGCTCTCTTTTATTACATGGTCTAGATCTTCCTTCCCGAAACATCTTATGAACAGAAACTACACCTTTTTGTCTTTGAAGCCCAGTGTCTTTCATGAGGTAGACAATGAGTGTTTGATGCTCTAGGCAGAGGCAGGAACATGTGGTAGGGATTCTGAGTGAAACCTGCTTCTATTGTAACAAAGGTGACGGAGCGAGCCCCTTAGATTGAAAGGCCCCTGAGCTGATGAAACCAGAGTTGTCCACTTCTTCACCTTTCTTCACAGCAGTTCTCCAGAGTGAGTAGCTTCTTCCTGTCACCTCACGTTCTCCGAACATGTGCTTTGCAGAATGGGATCCTGGTAATGGACTTGCAATCTTGGGGTAGGAGGAAAAGAATGACCATGTCCAATTCCCATGCTCTCATTTGACACTTTATCCCAGGGCTTCTTAAACTTTACCCACTTGTGACCCCTTGTCTGTGTGTGTGAGTGTGTGATGTAACTAGACACAGCTGTGCATACAGGTGTGCATGACTGTGAGCACGTACATTGAGATCTATGAACAACCTTGGGTGTCTTTCCATCATTTTAGGCAGTTTTGGAGCTTACCAAGCACTGTGGACTAGTAACAAGTCCCAAAGAATCTTCATTGCCTGTCTCTGTTGGGATTAGTAGTATGTGCCACCTGGTTCTCTCTCTCTCTCTCTCTCTCTCTCTCTCTCTCTCACACACACACACACACTCTCTCTCTCTCTCTCTATATATATATATCTTATGTGTGTGTGTTTGTGTTGTATATATACATATACATATATATACACACATATATATACACACACACACATACATATACATATATATTCTAGGAATTGAACTCATGCCCTTGTTTTAACAAAGCAAACGCTTCAACTAAATCATCTCAGCCTTGTGAGGTCTTTCATCCAATGATTTTTAGACATTACCAAGTATGTAAAATAGGTATAGAATCAAGAGTTTTCTGAAAATAAATCACAAATAAATTTATTTCAAATAATTGTTTGGTTTATATCTTATCCTACAGTCTATTAAAGATGAAAGCAAATTTGTACAACAAAAACCTGGATGTACTTATTTATTTTACATGAAGAATTAAATCTTGACTGGATACTTGATACTCTATGGAACAGCACTTTCAAGATTTTTCAGAGTTGATGGATATTTTGATTTCAGAATTAGCAACACAGAGAATGCCGTTTTACATAAATGCATAGGACAAACTGGCAGACATATTTTTAGGGCTACTTCAGAAATTTATGGAAATTAGATCATAATTTAAACACAAAATTTATTTAATTATTTTTATTAAGGTTTTTAACAAGTCTAAAAGAAATTTTAAAGACTCATATATACAATATAGTTCAAAAGTTCTGATACCAAGGAATGATAGAAAGTGGCAATGTTTTCTGTCATTAAAATTTTCTATTAAAATGTATTATATCAAATAAAAAATATATAACTTATTATATGCAAAAAATAAAATTCATAACTATTAGAGTCTTGCATCTGAGACAAGACAGCCTTGCTCTGGCATGGCCTGCCAGCCTGCACAGTACACAGTGCTCATGCAGTGAGTGCAGAACCAGGACTGCACTGACATCACAGGAAGCAGCAGCGGAGAGTGCCACCAGAGACACCTTAGATTCATTACACGTTTGAATAGTTCCCTCAACTTCTGACACACTTTCCTACTGTCAGATCCTTAGTGATCCCACAATCAGTCACCCTGTAGGTCAAGAAGCTGAGCTTTATGCCAACCTCTGTGAGGTAAGCGGATTAGATACAACATATTCCATCAACCAAGAAGCCTAAAGCTTAAAGGATCAAGAGAATTCTGTAAGATGTTTCTGAAAGTGACAGGAAAAAATATTAGCAGTCAAGGGTCCTGGCTCATATCCAGTTATGACTACTAGAGTGGCCACTGTCATAGGTTTTAGGGCACGGCTCTCCTTACGCCCATGTGTGACAATGGATGTAAGGGAACTTTCTTGTGGATTATCTATTTTCAGCACAGAAATGAACCACCAGGATACCAGCTCTGCCGCTCAGCAAGCGATCTCCCTAGCAAATAATACGCTGGCCTGACCATACTCATCCTACATCCCAGTAACTTCTCAGTATAGAGTTTCTCTAAAATTTTACGTGGGTTTACTAGGGAGAAAGTGTTTAGGTACAAACCCCACAACAATTTGATCTCACAAGCAGGCAACCTCTATGGTTAAACATGTTCTGATTTAGAATGCCCATTGTAACACTACAAACTTCTCAGATAGATGATTTCCCTCCTCCCACTGGACCTATAGACAAGTTTATGTATCGTTCTCAGTTCCACTTAACTCTGCCCAGTACATAGTGCAGAGCCAATCAACATTAAGCAACTAAGCGAGTGATTTCAGTCATCCTCAGACACCTCTTTCCCACAGATCCACCAGGTCAGCCTCTTCCGCACCTTCAATCCTAGTTTTACCATTGCCTGTGATCCTGGAACCCACATCTAAGACTATTGTAATCTACTGCGGAAAAGCTGAAAGATCCAACAGCAGACTAAGAAGCATTAGATTAGAACACCAAGGAGGGTTAATCTGCACCTAAGACGTAAAACAAACCACAGATAACCTGGTGACATGCCTACTGAGAGAAAACAGAAAGAGCGCTGGTGTCCTGTCAGCGAGCTATGAGATTGGTATGAGCTTTCTGCCCTAGGAGAGTGTGACAGTTCTGGTTGGCACATTCCCTCGTGCTTTGCAACAGGGTCGGGGATGGGGGGTTGAGATTTTTCATGAGTTGGTTTAGGGTCTATTTGTGCTTGATGTTTCAAGAAGTTGATGTCAGAAATGAGACACTGTCCTCAGCCGTGGTGGGAAATTCAAATTTCATGCAAGTCAACACATGCTTAATTTCTGTTTTTGTAAGAAAAAGTTCCCCAAGGAACAAGAAGAAACATCTCTGACTTGACTGCTCATGAAGGAAACATGAAGAAGAGTTGGGGGCCTGTAGTCTGCCCTGTCCATCTGAGGAGCACCGCCAGGAAGGTGAGGAGGATCTCTGAGAAGCTGGTCACTTCCGGCACGGATTGCACACTTCCTTCTGTGCCTATGGCCCAGGGTGGGGGTGGGGGATGGGTTAATAACTTTCCCCAGCCTTATCTTTGCCATCAAAAGCAGCCTGTTCTTTCCTCCTACCTCAACAGAGAAACTGTTTCCAGCTTGTCCTGAGTCCAGACCTGCTTTCTAAGCAACGCCTGCCTGGTAAGGAAGTTTAGGTCACGCTGGAATCCTTTGTTTGCTTTGTAAGCCATCAACCTATTTGTCTAAACAGACGTCAGTGGAATATTAACTCCTGTTAAGACTTTAGTGCGAGTTCCTGGGAATTAAAACCATTTGCCTAAGTCTATTTTTTTTCCAATGGACGTTCGACCTGCTTTTGAACAGTCCAGTAATTTAAGTCTAATCTAATCATGCCTGCTATAGTCACAGAATATTCTCTTGTAGGCGGCTTTGAATTATCTTTCCTTTTCAGGCTTAATCAGTCCTGCCAAATAGACAGCAGAGCTAACAAATGTGCATTGAGATAGGTAATGCATTCTCTTTCTTTTTTTTTTTTTTTGATTTTTTGAGACAGGGTTTCTCCGTAGCTTTTTGGTTCCTGTCCTGGAACTAGCTCTTGTAGACCAGGCTGGCCTCGAACCCACAGAGATTCGCCTGCCTCTGCCTCCCGAGTGCTGGGATTAAAGGCGTGAGCCACCACCGCCCGGCCTGGTAATGCATTCTCATAACCATGTGTGACAGTTCATTACTATCACCTCTTAAAAAATCATTTCATTATTTCTAGATGTATTTATTTTATGTGTATGAGTGTTTTTCTTGCATGCATGCATGTATGTATGTATGTATGTGCACCATGTGTGTGCCTGATGCTTCATGGAGGAGATCAGAAGAGGATGTCAGATCCACAGAGCTGGAGTTAGAGATGGTTATGGGATACCATGTGAATGCTGGGAATGGAACTCAGGGCCTCTATAAGAGTAATAAATGAGGCCGGGCGGTGGTGGCTCATGCCTTTAATCCCAGCACTCGGGAGGCAGAGGCAGGCGGATCTCTGTGAGTTCGAGGCCAGCCTGGTCTACAAGAGCTGGTTCCAGAACAGGAACCAAAAGCTACGGAGAAACCCTGTCTCGAAAATCCAAAAAAAAAAAAAAAAGTAATAAATGCTCTTAACCCCTGAGCCATCTCTCTAGCCCCAGTATTTACTTCTTATCCCCAAACACAATGCTGAGTACCTACTAGCAGCCAATACATTCTAGGCACCGTGGTAGACTCTGGAAATACAGAAATAAAAGGCATTGTCCCCTCCTTTGAGATATATGTGCAGCATAATTGGAGGAAAGGAGAGTTCTGTGACAAAGGGGTGAGAGCCACAGCCTGGAGTCAGATCTGAACTTTAATTCTGAGCCTAAGCATATACAAATCCTTCCTAAGCTCCATTTTTCAGGCATATAAAGTGGAACTAATAGTCCTTTTTTACAAGGTTGACATGAGAATTAACATTCTAAGTATCATACCTGGAATATGTTAAGAAAGAGCATGTTATCATCTGGGGTAAGCCTAGGGAACTGCTGGCACAATATCACATCTTGTGCCTGAGGATGGAGGGTGGACATATAAGAACATAGTGTATATTTATTTAGGTATCATTTGGTTCTAGCTTAGTTTTTTTTTATTTAACTTTCGATTTTTTTTTTATTGAAAAAAAATTTCCGCCTCCTCCCAGCCTGCCACTCCTCCCGCCCTCCCCCCACTCCTCTCCCCCTCCCTCTCAAGTCTGAAGAGCAGTCAGGGTTCCCTGCCCTGTGGAAAGTCC